>NC_133208.1:33683639-33801139 GCF_958299795.1 Porites lutea
ATAAAATTCCTTTTTTTTCCCATTTGACCGTTTCTTGGTCCCTTTCTGTTGCAAGGATTATTTTCTTGAAAAGTTCTCAGATTCAGTATGGTGGCTTTACAAACCTGCTATGTAAAATTGTGAAGTGCCTTGAACGAATAAAGTCAGCTTTGCAGAGGAAGCGATCGGGAATATTATTAAGTCCAGCTACAAATCTACTGTCGGTTCGGTTTCACATTGTTGATAAATATTTGCACAGTTTAATCATTTAAACCTCATTTCAAATTTCCCGAGTCTTTTTGTTATCGGATTGAAACTTAAAATGATTCGCTGGGCCATCTGAAATGTTTCCAAGGACATACGATGTACGGCACGTCGGTATTTAATTTTAGTTCATTAATTTTATTCTGAACTCGGCCACGTTTCGAAAAAAAATGGCTTGGTTTTTTTTTCCTCTGTCGTTCGCTTTAGGCTTGTAATTCGTTTTTGTTCTCATTGTTTTTGTTTGCTGGTTAGATTTTTTCCCCAACACCAGATTTTCCCCAACAGAAGCGACTGCATTCTTCGTTCCTTCATTCTTCTTCCTGTATTGTAGTGTCTTCACTGTTATTTAGTCCATCTATATATAAATCTCTTGTTTTTCATAAGCTATTTGCGGGTGGGAAAGTAATGTAATTAGTTATTTTCCAATTTTCAATAAAATTTGTTGTTGTTGTTGTTGTTGTTGTCGAGCTTTCCTTATCTCCTCGTGTAATCTGATCCTTTTTAGTGGTGAGAATATTGCTTGCTGCACATAGAACACTTTTGCTGTTTTACAAACTTCTCTTCGTTAAAATTTAACATTATGGCCCCTAAAATTAATAGAATATATCAAGTGCTCATGTCTCTTGACTGCCGTGGCCGGTTTTAACGAAAAAATTTAGGTCAATAAACACAGGAAGTCGCGACGGTGGGAAGTGTTTGAAATTTTGTTTGTTATTCAACTTGAGCCCGTGCGCCAGGTACTGCCTTTTGATTGGTTCACAACTGACCACTTGGTCTCAGGGGAATCGACATTACATTGGGTTACACTTTTTTCAGCTCGATCGAGAATTTTTCTGCCTACAGCCGAGTCTTGCGCGGCTCTATTCTGCCGCCGCCTCGCCATCCGAGCGTCTTCGCTCGGATGGCTCGTTGGCAATAAAATAAAAAGCTCAGGTCAACTACTTTGACCTACTGTAAGTATGTTAATCAATAAGATGAGCGATAATGCATGTCAGTGAAATGGTCATGATGTAGTAATCTCAATAGGTGGGATCTTATTTTTTTACAACGCTTTGTATGTTGCATGACGAAGAAAAGCTGAGCATTCAGTGACTTTGTAGCAGCGATTTCCGCCGCTTTGCGCGCACGAGACTTCTGTTCGTAGTTAATACGCTAACCGTGTTTCTCAGTCTTTGTTATATTTATAAAGATTTTGTTCGACAACTGAAGGTGTTTCCGCCGTCCTTCTGTCATTTTTGTGCCAGTGAAATGTCCCCGGGGTGGGGGCATTTGATCACCTGCATGGACCCTAGTGTGGGGCATTTGAACGGCATTTTGGCCCGGGTAGTGGGGAATTTGAACAAAAATTTTCAAAAAAGTCAAATGCCCGGGGGGTTGCCCGGGGGGGGGCATGTTGAAGCTTCGATTTGACCGATACATAAGTCGAAAGTCCCGATAATTAACGGGCTCGTAAAGCTGTTATGGTTTACATGCAAGATAGAGGTTTCACTAGTTTTGCATCTAACATGATAAACTATCAGTTAATGAAACAAAATGGAGTAGTTTGCTAGTCAGGGCCCTCGCTCTTATTCTTTACATTTCGATTTGAATATTTGATTTCGGGCCCGAAAAGTTACCGGGACTTTCGAGAAACGGGTCCCAGATCTTGTTCCCGAACAGCGCGGCTAGTAATCGAACCTAACGTGAGTGTCAATTTCAGCAATCCTGTATAGCGTGTGAACAGGTTCTTAAGTGGAGCGGGCAGGCTAGCAGTCCTGTGACTAACACACTGATATACTCAGTTGAGGAATCTTTGAATATACTCTGAAAACTTCTTTTTAATGAGGGAACTTGCGAAAACAGTGGAAGGACTCGATCAACAAACGGTTTTTTCGTCTTTCAATGATCTTTTTTACCTTCAACTCCGGGAAACAGTTTTGTTACTGCCTCCTCCCACCCACTATCTTTTGATAAAAGTTACGGTTAGAGACTTGTTTCCCGGCTTTCCCTGGTTCTCAGCACAAGATTTGTAAGTAACGCAGGCGTAATTATCATTCTTAAGATCGTGGCGTCGCTTTATCTTTGTCGGGTCTATGAGGCTCAGAACAAGGCTTCGGCACCCGTTGTGATTATTCAGGGCGGCAGCGGCGGTTGGTTCAATCTTGGCTTCTTTTCTTTGAGGCCAATTGAACACGCTCTAAATCTTGGCTTTACGCGGCCGCGAACTTGACACATTCACGAAGAAAAATATTCTCGTTTCGGCGGTAAACCGTTGTAAGAAACTCCCTGTGGTATTTTTTTAGTCACGTTTCTCCCGGAAATGACAAAGCAAACTATTCCCTTTTCGGCTTTCAAAGGGGTTTGAATTTTTTCGTTAGAGTTATTCTTATTTTCGAAATGCATGAGCTTATGTAGATTTACAACATACCAGAGTTTCTCATGCTACAGCAGCTAGAGGTTCGATCAGCCAGAACAGAGAGCGTCCTTTAGTCTGTGAGGAGATTCTTATTGCTTCTATTCCCATAAGAGGCCAAGAATAAATATAAATGGTAAATTAAACAATTTTCTAGGGATAATTATCCGATCTATACCGGCAGTATTCTCTATGTTTTTGTTATTGTTGCTATTGTTTTTAGAATACACATAAATACCGACAAATCTCTAGCCCTCAGTCGATCAATTGCTTAGAAACCCCCTTGTCAACCGAAAAAGAGCTGTGCTTGCATCCACGCAGCCGTAGAACGCCAGTGATCAAGTTCCAGCACGATTTATTTAACCTGGACCCGTGGGGGGGGGGGGGGGGGGTACTCCTGGGAATTTTTGGTGAGTGTGTCGCGCGGTTCTCCAAATCCCAGTGACCCTATTTCAGACCAAAAAATGTCATTTTTCACGCCCGTTTTCTGGCCTGCCTTTAAAATCCCTACTCGTTTTCAGACCTGACCTCTAACAGGAGTCCATGAAATTATGCCTCATTACCTATATTAGACACCAACAAAGAAGATTTCTTAAGTCCATTTCGCCGAGATTCGTGTATTTCCCTTTCTTTCTTGTTCATTTAAGAATAAAAATCAACGATAAAAATTTTGAATGACGTTTCGATGACTCGCTCATCGAAACGTCATTCAAAATTTTTATCGTTGATTTTTATTCTTAAATGTTTATCGAAAGCGTCTTTCTTGTTCATTTGGGAAAGGAACGATAAATACGTTCATACACTCCAGTAGTTCCCTCGAAAATCATACCCGATTCCAGACCGAAATGGGCGAAGTCTATACCCGTTTTCAAACCAAAACAGCGCAAGAACCCTACTCCCTGGGAACCTGGACTGGGTTGTACAATGCCGGGTTACAACCCATGGTCAGTGGATGGTTAGTGGGTAATTTGAATTCAGATATTAAAGCTTAAAAGCAAATGTAGTTTCTGATGATTGCTTGTAAACTCTCAAATAGCCTGCGCCCCTCGCGTTTCCGCGTTTCTCTCGCGCCTAAAACTCCCACCGATCGATCCCTTTCCCTTTCAAACGGATGCCACGCAGGCTAACTCTAAAAAGATCAAAGACTGAATTATCCGACAAAATGCTTTAGAGCAAAAGAGAAAGAAACCCGGATACAAAAATTTAACCCATGGTTCGCGCTAGCGACCTTCAATTAAGTGGGCTATCAAAAAACCCCGGGGATACTCCTCGGAATTCTTGGTGAGTGTGTGCCGCCTGAGTGATCCATTTCGAATTCGCATATGTTCCTTTCTTTCTTACTAATTTGGAATTAAAACGATAAAGACGTTCATACAATCCCGTAGTTCCCTCAAAAACCATACTTGATTCCAGACCAAAATGGTAAAGTGTATACCCGTTTTCAGGCCAAAACGGCGCAAAAACCCTACCCGATGGGGCGGCACATACCTGTATAGCATATATTAGGGAGTACCCCTGCCCCCCGGGCAAAAAATGAGGAATATTTTTAATACCTGGTTTTATAAAACTGCCTGTAATTTTAGGAATTTTTTTTCGAGGAACTGGTCAAAAGCGAAAGCCTGAAAGCGTACCGAGAATGTCTAAATGAATAGGCCACTTGCACTAAGAGGTCACGTGACCAATGTCTCCTTTAAACAATGAGTTGGAATCTTGCTGATGCCAAAAATTGTTAGAGCACACAAAAATTATCTTACACCCGAAATTTGAGAGGAAACGCATTTAAGGGAGATATTTTGTGGCACTTTGATTTTTCAGCAAAGTAGTATGATTTGTATTGGCCGCCATCAGGAGTCCTGCCGCCATGTTGGAGGGCATGCTGTTGCCCTCCAACATGGCGGCCAAAACTACTTCTTGCTTATATCTTGTTCAACGTTTCATAGTTACGCTCAAATGTGCTGTAAACGTTATCACATTATCTTTTCAACATTTTCCTTGAAGTTTAAGTGCAAAATTTGTGTTCAGAGAGAGGTAATTCGTAATTTTAAAAATCACATTTTGGTCACGTAACCGTTTACGAACTTATTCATTTTAAGAAAATGGTGCGGGTTTGAAAACCAAATCACCATTATTTTGTTTAAGATATGACCCGCTAATCGTTTTTCGAAGGCAAAATCATATAACTTTCATTTTCATAAAAACGTTGTCACATGCCTCTTAAAGCAAATGGCCTATTCAAGCCTGCGCAGCAAACAGTTTTGCCTGAGTCAGGAGCCTATGACCTGCCAGAGTGAATTTCAATAATTCTTTTCAACCAAGAAGACACGAGTAGACCTTTAACTTTTTTACCTTAACTTTCCTTTTAGATTTTCGACTTAACTAAGAAGCTCCGTATACGTTGTCCGGCTTAGCCTGTGAATACAGCCGTCTCGCTTCTGTCCTAGCCGCTCTCTCTCGAAACGTCCCGAGCGGCGCGCGAGGAGGGAGCGAGGAGAAACGTTTGTTCGCAGGCCGGTCATGTCTGACTTCCCATAATACTTTTCGGTATTGTTTTGCAGCAAAATTTATGCCTTTTCCACCTCGTCCCCAGGGCACTTTTCCCTGGCTTTGGAGGTGGGGCGGTGTCCCGGGAAAAAAAAGCCAGGGAAAAGCGCTCTGGGGAAGAGGTTGATGAGTTTTAGCTGCTAAAAAATAACAAAATGTACTTTCAGATTGAAAACAACAGTTTCCATAATTTTTTTTAGCTAGACTTGAGAAGATTGAATTACGTTCCCCTCTTACGCCATTGCCTCAATAGCCCGTGTGCAGACGTCTGTACACAGGCTATTGCCGCAAGGGCGGTAATGTTGCTTCCAGCTAAAACTGAAAACAAATTAAGGCGCTTGCACTAGAGGATTAATAAATGTTTTAAATGCATCCTAGCTTGGAAATGTATTTTTCTGCTGAATTTTGTTATATTCATCAGATCAACCATTACCATATTTGGACATCAAGGTCGAGCGGGAAGGTAGCATCTTGCGAAATCTTGTGATTGGCTCCTGATCAAAAGCTGCCATCTGATTGGCTGTTCCAGTTTCAAATTGAGTTGCTAAATTTTGGCGCTCCTCACTTATCGTTTGTTGGCGCGTCACACAAATTTACAAAGAGACGATCGAAATGGTAGGTTGATTGAATATGTGAATCCGCTTCCATCCGCCTAATTCGAACCAATTTCATCATATTTTTCTCCAGAAAATGAGCTCCACTTCCTTTTAAGCTAATTGAACATAAATTCAAACTAGTAGCGTCTTTCGCGTCTCATATTTTTAGCGCTAACTTCGACTATTCTGTCGGGTTCGTAGGCAGGCGGAAAAGCTGGTAAAGATTCAAAGGCAAAGGCAAAAGCCGTGTCGCGCTCAGCAAGAGCAGGACTCCAGGTAAAGTAGCGTTTTGGTTGTACAGCTTTAAAAAATATTTTATGCAGAGTTTTTCGCAGACATAGCTGTATTTCTGACTCTATTCGTTGTGTTGCAGTTCCCAGTAGGTCGAATTCACAGACATTTGAAGAACCGAACTACGAGTCATGGTCGTGTAGGAGCTACAGCGGCTGTTTACAGCGCGGCAATTCTCGAGTATTTAACGGCTGAGGTGGGTTTCGCAGGTTGTTGTTGAGTTGACTAAATAAAATGGCCTTAAGTCGTTTTCTAGAGCGAAAACTTCATTCCTTTGTAATTTATTTTGGGCGGTTAAGTTTAGAGTTTGAGCAAAACTCTTAACGTACTTTCTGTCTTCCACTCTCCAAAACTTCTCTCTTCTTCGGTCACAGTGACAGAAAGTATGTATCTACTTTTATCAACGATGTCCAAATCTTGAATAGTTGAGAAGGATTTTGCGATAGCAATTGTTTTGCTTCTAACGGCAGTTCCCGCCATATTTAAAATTTGCAAATGGCGTCCTTTTCAAGCTTTTGTTTGAAGAGCAAGCTTTGTTGCTAAATTTTGTGAACTTTCCCGATCCTTTTCTTACAATTAAGCTCATCTTGTTTGCAACAGTATTTCATTTGTTGAAACTGAATAACTTATGCTGTAGAAGCTAGATATTTTGTTTCTCAGTTTAATATCTTTCTGGGCTTTACATGTGTGTCTTTCCTCACATAGGTGCTCGAGTTAGCTGGAAATGCTTCTAAAGATCTAAAGGTGAAACGTATTACACCACGCCATCTTCAACTCGCAATTCGAGGTGACGAAGAACTTGACTCGCTAATCAAAGCAACGATCGCCGGTGGAGGTAAGAATTAGTCGTTAATTGTGTAGTTCTTCAATTTGGAAATCCTTCCACGGTTAAAATTTTTTACAAGGCACAGTATGTAATGATAAATCTTGCTGCTTCTTTTCTTGATTCTTTCTTTGTGTTCCTTTCTTGATAATGTTAATTGAATGGAGTGGTAATTCATAGTTGTTTGCGACAGTCTTTCTGTGATCAGATTTCCAGCGTTTGAAAACTTCTCCATACAGCCATAAAATTGCTTTGTGTTGGCGCTGCAAAAGCGCCTAGTCTTTTTCCATCTGCTGCTTCGATAATGGCATTGTTTACCGGCTTGAATAGCATAAAATTCGCCTTGTTTGGATTTTCGTAGTAGCTTTCTTGTATACTTTTTTCCGGTAGTTACAATGTCCTAAAAGCTTTAGTTTTCTTTGTTCTGCATTTGTAAAGATGCTTTGCAGAAATTCGATTTTAAACACTTGCTGTACAATGCTGAACTTGATACAATGCAAGCGTGTCAGTAATAGGGTAAATGGTGATGACAGCAGTAAGGGCCCAAGCAACCTTACTGCAAAATTGTCTGTCATTCTTTTTTTCATAATTCGTTTCCTTTTTCAACAGGTGTTATCCCACATATTCACAAGAGTTTAATTGGCAAGAAAGGAGCCAATAAGCCAACATAAGTTCTAATTTTAACAAGTTTCATTTTACTTTATATTCTCTGTACAGTTTCATTGGGACTTCAAGACATTATTTCTTACACACTCATTTTGCAAACAATTTATTAGATCTGTTACGTCACAACTGTTTGTCAGTAATAAGATGTTACGTTTCCCTGTATTTATACATAAAATGTTCTATTGTGTAATTGTGTGTTGCAATAAAATGATCACAACTGTTCACTTTTTAACTTGTGGTTCCTTGCAAATATGTGAAATAATTAAATGTTTTTTTTGTTATGTTAGTTTGTGAAAATTCTCTTGTTTGGAGCTGTTTTAAAATAAAGACTTTTATTTGAGATTTTTAAACTGGAAGTTTCGTCTTCGTTTTGTTCTTCTACCAAAATCACTAAGCTGTAAGCACCCCCAAAATGATTTTTTTTTTAATATTAGTTGAGCTTGTGACTATTCAGAGCTTCCTGTTGTATCATGTGACTTTCCTTTCACAAAAACAATGAAAATAGTCAAATGCTTTAAACCTGCCAGAACAGAACTCTGCAATAATATTAGAATCAGTAACCTTGTACCTTTTCCAACTGATTTGCCATACTGAACATTCCTTTGTAATTTGAACTCCAAGCCATGCTTATTGGCCTTTATAAAGGGAGGGAAAGTCACTTGTCTAAGTAGCTGTCACCTGAGCCAAACAAAAACTCTTCTGTGGTGGGCACAAACAAAAATTAATTATTAAGTGATTTCAGAGGTGTATAAATGCACAATATTACAGGAACTTGTAGTATGTTCTAGGAGTCACCAAGTAATGCCAAAAAAGCCTTTTGACTACATGTTGTGCTGGTCTTTTATGTAGTCAATATTCCATTATTCATCACTCGGATATTTCAAATTTGCTCTTTACAATGATGATTTTAGTCTTTAAAGGTTTTTGTTAATCACTTGCAATTGCAAACAAAAGTTCCAAATAGTTTTTCTTCAAAAATCTGTAAAGATTATAAGGTAAATATTGAATGAGGGACAGTGGCTAGGGGAACAGTGGGTTACTATAGTTTAAGTTTTGGCTTAAGTTTTTTTTTATGGGCTCCAAGACAAAGATTTTTTAAAATATGTTTATAGCAAAACTCAGTGATGACATTTCTCTTAAGGTTGAAGCTAACCCTGAGTATTCAGTGGTATGAATGTGAAAATGTATCATATTTACTCCTAAGTGAGAGGATGTTGTGTAACTGGAGTCTGAAATAATAATTATAAGTAAAACAACGCATAGATAAAAATAGATGTGGGTGGATGACAGTGGATAAAGAACGAAACAAAAATAACAATGTAGATTTAAAAAAAACAATGGAATGCAGTGAGGACAAGCTTCCATATGTCCCATACATAAGTTCCCTCACCCCTGCCTTGTGTGGCTTTCAGCTCCCAGTTTCTGAACAAAATTCATTATTTTTTTCTGACGTGATGGTGAAAAACAGGAATTTAATTCATTTTACATGGAAATTGATTAAAAGATAATCTTTATTTTGGTGATAAACAAATCAAAAATAAAGGGAATACTAATATGCTAAAAATTAGGAGAGGAGCCTGGGAAGTTGGTTGCAGATTGTGTTTTCATGTAGCCTGCTTGCCTTTGACACAGATGAAACAAAACTTCTGGCATATTCCATTTATGAGCCAGCATCGTATTCGAGTATATGTGGTGTGATTGGCCAGTTAAAAGGTCCCTGTTGATTTGCCAATCAGGTCAAAGATTGAAAACTCACTTCCTGTAATTCATTAAGTCTGTAGGGGGGCTGGAACAAACATCAAGGCACTGTTTAGCAGACATTTCTGACCCAACGTTAGATTACTTCTGCAATATATATTGCTAATACTGTCTATACTGTGGATTCACAGACATATCACCATTTGACTTTAATGTCACAGACAACTACATTTTTATACCAGCATTTCAGTTTCAAAAATACATTACCTTCAAACTGTCAATATTAAAAGTTGAGACCATCCAGTGAAACGAGAAAATGTGTCTGCTCAAGGGAGGTATCTGTAGCCTGGGGAGGGGGTGGCTGTACACAGGCTATATGTGGCTGAGACCCACAGGAAAAAATAACGGATTCCCATTTTTGGATATTTTTGGGTATTTAAAGAATACCCATTAAAATCCTAAATTTGGCAAAGTGAGACAAGTCCCAACCAGGGAATTCCCAACCAAGTTCCCAGATTGAGACTTGTCTCACTCTTCCAAATTTGGGATTTTTGTGGGTATTCTTTAAATACCCAAAAATATCCAAAAATGGGAATCCGTTATTTTTTCCTGTGACCATGACAAGGTGTCTACTGGCAGGAGATGTTTATTAGCTGAAGCTTGACTACCTTGATGAACGTTTTCCAGGGGCCTAATCTGCTTTAGCCTGCATGGCAGGCATTGGAAGGGGAAGGGAATTAGGGTGCGAGGGAGGAGGGTTCCTTCCCTTTCTCCCTTGTGCGCCCAAATTCCCCCTTCCCTGTCCCCTTTTAATTCTGCTTTTGTCCAAAAGTCCCTGGTACGCTTTAGTCCCCCATAATACCCCTGGCCATCACCCCCCCTCCCCCCCCCCCAAAAAAAAAAAAATTCCTGAACATTCTGGACATGGTAGGGTTCATGACTGCTGGGTTTAATTTTATTTACTGAAAAGTAAATTATTACTTGTTTGTTGCTCCTGGTATGTCTTTTCCACGACACATCACATTTCTTTTATGTGTGTTTCTTAAAATTCAGTCATTCCAGGTACTTCCCACTCTAAGGAATAAAACCTAAACTTCACATGAAGTTCCCTAATTTGAGGGGCCTTTCAATATATTTCTCTGTACAGAAACTTAATCAGTTTGTTATTCTTGTACACCCATAAGTATTGAATATTGTGAACTTTTCCAATAGTAAAAGACAAAAATTATGATATTTTTTTGTAGAAAAAAGGGCATGAATGTTTAATCCACCCTTCCAGAGGCAAAAGGAAAACCCCAGGGGGCTAAATAGGGAAAATATATGGGTATTGTTCATCCAGACCATGGCTTTTTAAAATTATTTTATAGTTTTCAGTCAAAATAAAATACTATTTCTTTTCGAAAGAACCTGGGCCTCAGACCAGAAAAGGCGAGTTGAGGGGAAAGGAATAAAGCAATACTGTGGGGAAAAGATTATAAAATTAAGTAGCAGTTAAACGTTTTGCTTTTGCGAACAACAGCGAATGATTTGACAAATAGTTTTAGTTAAACAAGCTAGCTTTACTGTAAGGCAAGCAGCTGTTCGTGAATTTCTTGAGAAAAATTTAAATTTGTGTGCAAATCGTGTTTACGTTTTTAAAAGAGGGTGCAAATTTACAATAACTGAAAACAAAAGAGTTGCCAAGCAGCGTGTCGTATCAATGAAGCCATCTGCCGTGAAGCAATGAGAATTTGTACTTTAATCCATGCCCCTCGTTTCTTTTTTATAGCTTCTGTCTAGTTACAATGTCAGTAAAACTGGACGAGCCTAATTTCATGCAAAAGAGCTAGAACGTAATAGGTTTCTGTAAATATATTTTGCAAAATGTTGGTTTTAAAGTCTACAGTGGCGGTTGATTTATTGCTGATCATCTTGTGATATTCTTACTACCTACTTCAATAATTTTAAATCGTCGAGACATAGATGTCAGTAGTGCAAAGCAAAAGTTTTTGCCTGTAGTGCAGATGGCGAAACAGAAATTTAAATGGAATATTTTCGAACTCGATAAATATGAGTGACAAAACGTGTACTCGAGCAGAATTGTCTGTCCATTGCGACAAAAACTGCTTGGTTGCGGCTGAGGACAGGATATGGTACTACTTCCTTGCAACCAGTGCGGTAATATTTTTTGGCGGATTGGTGAGCATCTTAATTTCAAGGATAATAAGAAGAATTTGTGACTCAAAACGAAGTAAACTAAACCCGACTAAAAAGGATGGAAACAAGAAAATTAACGGATTGTCAAGGCCAGATGTTTCAAAAAGGGGAATTTATGTTTGGCTTAAGGAACAAGCGGCAACTCTGATAACTGCCCAGACTTTTAAAGGCCGGTGTTTGGTAAGTACCGTAATGAAAATAACGCATGATCGAGAGGAGGCTTTCAGCTGTTTTGTTAATTAACCGGAAGAACTATAGTTTATACTTTCGAGAATGGGTCTGTGCTGGTAATCTTAAAACGCCATAAATGTGCCTAACCGTGTGCGCGTTTTTTTCTTTTGTTCGCGTTGAAATTGACAACTGAGGGTGAAGTTTGCACCGAGTTCAAACACTTCAGTCAGTTGATACATACACCCGTCAAGGTATCTTTCGTTCTTCTGCATCATAATTATTAAAGTAGTGCGACGTTGTCAATCATTAAAGCTGCCATTTTGTGTGTAGGAGTTGTTCCTCCAGGAACTCGTGTTCTACATCTTCAATAGCCACTGACAATTTGCAATGGGGCGTAGAATTCAACGTTCAATGGAAAATAAACATGGTCAGATTGTAAATAAGTCGTGCGCGTCTGTTTCCGTTTTTCTAATTTAAGTGATGCACCTTTTATGTCGGACAATGTCTGAAATGTAAATTAGTTTTGCCATAAATCTTTTTGTGCTTCTGTTATAAATCGCGTGACAATAACTAAGGCAGTTTTAAGATACTGAAATAACCGAGTTCGCGCGTGTTTTAACAATCTCACATGCTACAGAATCACAGGATATAAACAAACCTGTTTCCGAGATAACCTATGAACCTGAAGACACACTCGACTGGACGAGTTTTTTTTTTTTCCTTCAACAAGACCTAGACTCTGTCGTATCTGAGTGGTGTCTGATGAATTTAATAATTACAAGTAACCCGATTTCAAATCAATCTCAAGGAATATATGGACGTTTGTCTGTTCCACATACACCCCCTGGTATTTTGGAGGGGAAATTTATTTTTTTTAGCTTTTTGTTAGTATGAATTTCTCTCTTCTACGTGATGGATATTCCTTAATATTTGTTGATCAATATTGATTACCATCTTCTGATTCATTTGTGAAGATCATAAATGCAATGCAAACTAATATTATTACTGTTTCATAACTTTGGTATACATTAATAATAGAACAAATGTGATCTACATTTTTCATTCACCCTTTACAAATGTTCCAAAAAGTTTCCAAGGCAACCAGCGAACAAATTGAATAAGACTCTTCTTCCTTTTGTTGCCATAGAAATGTAAGTGATATTGCGTGAAAACATCCATCCACCACAGGTGTTCAATGTTTTCCCACAAGTTTTACAGACTTAGAAGCGAGTTAAAAACAAAATTTTCATTATTAATTGCTATGTTGAATAAACCAAAAGTGAATTACTTTATTTTTAGTTTGCTATAATGGAGTGGAAAAAAATGGAAGGCCAATTATTCTGGTCATGTTTGGATGCAGTGCAGATGAGATAACCCTGATATAACAACATGCTGCCTAGGGCTAGAAAAAAATTTGTTATGATGCGATTGCGTTATTTTGGGATCTTGTTCCATACCTTCTACTATAATGTTGAAGGCAAAGAACGTCATAATTTCCTGGTTTCTCTGTACTAAATTAGAGTAATAAAAAAATTGCACATTTACTTATAGCAGGGTTAATCATAGCTGTAGAAGAACGGTAGATTTGATGCACTTGTCAGCATTAATATTATGAAGACCTTTGTAGGGCATTTTTTAATAAAACAGATTCACAACTGGTTACATACCACTCAGTATGTGAGAATGTTTTAGACTTAGAAAATAATGCAATGACACACAATATACAAAATTATATTTCTTTCAAAGATAGAAACTATGTTTAAGATAGTGATAAGAAGAATATTTCTGGGGATAACAGTGGTTCAGTGTTCTTACTACTCAGATTTATCAACAACAACAACAACAACGTTTATTTAAAGGGTTGCATAAAAAGGAAAAAATAATATAAAAACGAAACAGATTAATAAATAATAAAAAGGGTAACTCCTCCTAAAAAAGAAATTTTTAATAGATTAAAGTAGGGTAGAATGCATGAGGATTAATAGACTTTTTAGTACATCTCAGAACTCAGAAACAAGAGATAAATTTAACAATGTTGCCTGTCCAGCAATGTTCTCCCTAACTTTTAGCTCAAAAGGTGAGGGACCATCATGGCCAGTAAGGCAAAAAATATGCACCAGTAGCACAGTTTGCTGGGGGGGGGGGGGGGGGAGTAGTAGAGTGATGGACATGGCCCTGCCCTCACTGGGGAATTTAGGAGCTAAGTTCTCTGAAATGTCATTCCCTCAGTTTAAGACCTATTTTACGCAAATCGACCATTATTATCCTTAGACAACAATTTAGAGCATTTCATTCCAATAATTTTACTCTGTCTTCAATGTTTTTTTTCCAAAATGTATGGCCCATAAAAAGGAAAGCTGTGTATACTTTAGTACTTACTTTTCCATATATGTTTATTCATTTTCCTTTTGATAATCGGATTGGATCACAACTTCCTTTTTAAAGATTTTTTTCTTTTTAATTTTTGAAACCTTCAAGTGGCTGCAGGTGGTAAGAAGTGTTGCTTCAGGTGGTAAAGTTTACCGGTTACCGTCTAATAAGGAGAACACTGTGTCTATTTGTTTCTATAAAATGAAGCATTCATAAAACTATATAGTGGGGTGCTGGTCAAAACATTTTTTATTACACTCGTCCCCATTTTTAATTTGTGGGTATGGCTTGCATTTATTCTTACCGCTAAGAGGTTACACCAAACACCAGTTTGATTGTGTACAGCTGCAGTGTGTGTCCTTCAACATTGAAGGGCTCCATGCAATCACTAGAGCACAAAGAAACTGAATCTTGATGTCCTGATGGGAGGGGCATGTTGTATAAGCCCGAATGCAAGATGATCCTGAGGACTGGTGATCTAGATTTTGAAACTGGCGGAATCAACTTCCATTTAGGATTATTATACACAGTGCCTTGATTCACTCAGTTTCTCTACAATATATTAAAATGACCAAACTTCAGAGTCATTCGGTATCCATTGGAAAATTCTCTGTACACGACATCCCTAACATCGAGACACCACTGGTTAGAGGCTTTGTTCCCTATTTGGACTCTGTTACATCTAGGCGTCTGAAAGATTTCGTAATGTGCTTGGAATACGAGAACGAGCTTGCTTTATCTGGCGCCATTTTGAATTTTCCGCGCACTTGCTTTACTCGTGTGATCCATTGTTCCGGCGTTTTGATTGGTTTATTTTCCTGTGCGCCTGCGTGACCTGGCGCGCCAAGTAGCCCGTGACCTCGAATTCTGTCTTCTTCGTTGTTTTTCTTGTTTTTGGAACATGTATCAGCTGATGGATCGACGTTTCCCTGGTGGCCTTTGTCATCTTGTTTACTGTGTTGATTTAAATGATAGTTCCTCTTTAATTAGGATCACTCACAGCCGTATGAAAGACTTTCTCACTTGGACTCATCAGGCAGTTTCATGCAATGGTTGCATTCAGATTAAGATGAACAAGTATACGCATGCAAGTATGTTTATGGTTTATACCGTGGTTTGCTTCAACACTAGCCCTTGAAAATCATGACTAATGTTATGGTTATAACGTTTGCCGTGGGTGTAAAAAGTTGTATGATGACAGGACATAGACCTTCTATTACTTTAATACGATTCCCCTCCTCTTGATCCTTATATGCATGCAGAGCGTGGTATTAAAGATTTCCTTACAACCCCATACATTATTTCATGTGCATGTAGTAGTTAAACGTCTTCTACAGAAGCAAACTTTACTTCTAATGATAACAAAAATTAGGCTCTTGTAGTTCCTTGGACATCCTGTTACTATTTAGGCGCTACAGCTAGTCTGGATTTACGTTTGTCATGCTGATTTTTAGCAAGAAATTTATGTCCAGTGGTGTCATCATAACTTAATTTCAAATCATAACACTTCTATAGCATCATTCTTTGTGTGCTAAGTTTTACCCATTATGGTGTGCACAAACAGTTTGAAATTATTTTGATATGACTGTAAACTGTCTAATAAAGACCTAAATCACAAAGAAGTTGTGATTGTAGGACCCCCTTGTAGTCCTTTATCCTAACAACTATTAATTGACTCTAATTCATCACTTATCAGATGTTGTTTTACTGCCCAGCATCTACTTGCTGCATATACTTTAATTTGTAGCCTCTAGTTTAGATGATATGCTACCAGACACATGTTGCATCTATTCATGTGACTCTTGAAGAAATTTGGATTTAGTTATGAGGTTTAGCTTTTAACTGGCTCCAATAAAGGGTTCAACCCACGCACCAGCAAAATTGCTCCAGCAGTGGATAATAACAATAAACTTGTACTAACAGTTTTTAACATTCCAATCCTCTTGGAAGTATTTTTTAGTAATTTTTGGTCTTAAATTAGTTAAAACATTTTTGAACTCATCCTTTTTTTGTTTGTTGATAGGTCGTGCTGCATTTCCTTTTAAGCATATCATATGTCATTTTGTATATAGTGGAATCAAGTTTGTAAGTATACTCAGGTTATACTGATGTAGAAGTGTGGCTTTGTTCCTCTCTTAAAAGAATCAGTTTTCTAACATTTGTAACTTTTGCCAAATTTTTTCTTTTTTTTCTTGCAAATTATCTCTTTGATGGCAAATGCTAATTTTTTTTATTCATGTGATCTTATTTGTTTTCAGTCCTGTTGAACATTGTTTGGACATGGCAGCTCAAAGATTATGGCTTTTTGACATTGCTTTCAACCTCTTTTTCTTGTTTTACTTCTTCCTCCGAGTAAGCATTATCTATGTTTTAGTCCCACAAACTCATCCTTTTTCAAAATTACCTTTTGGCTACCTTAAATAAAACATTTGCAATGAGACACATGAAATATTGGCCACCAGAATGCTGTATAGTGTAAATTGTGTGAAAAAAAACTTAACCACTGCAATCAAATTTGGAGTTGCACTCGATATATCTCAAGGCAGCTGGCTTCATTCCTTGACAACCAGGCCCAGATATTATTCAAAAGCTGGATAGCGCAATCCACTGGATAAATTACTATCCAGCAGATAAGTATTATGAGAGACAACTGCGTTATCTGCTGGATAGTGATTTATCCGGTGGGTAGGGCTATCCAACGTTTGAACAACCAGGGCCTGGGTGAAAGAGGCAAATTAGGAAGAAACAGAGTATAAATTATAAATCAAAGCAATCCTTTATCTCCGTTTAACTTTAAGGATACCATAAACTCTAGCTAATAAAAACACACGGCTTCGCAGATATATCAGTGACTTTCACTGCAATATTTTACTTGCCAAACATTTTTCCCAGTGTGATGGTAACCAAGGTGTTCTCAAGGTTTTTCCTATTATAAAAGTGTCTCCGTGCTTGCACCTTGGATTACAATGTAATTATCAAAGAAAGCAGAGATTACTGGAACAAATTTGCCTTGTTTCCAGGAAAATCCAAGTGCAAATGATAAAAAATTATGATCATGTAAGAAATGTTGTCGGAAAAGCCTCATGACAAATACCTTTAAATTGATTGCTAAATTCTTCTGCCAAATTGGGTAAATATTTGACATGAAATAGAAAGTCACTTTGGACATAAATAATTTCATGGACCTGCACCATATTTTGTTACTTACAAATAACTTTAATTTATGAAATACCTTAAATAGTAGTACACTGTAATCTACACTGTGTAATTTAAATCTTCTTTATTTTTTTAATTTTAGTTTTTGGCAGCAAATGATAAGCTGATGTTATGGGTTGAAATGTTGTCCTTGGTTGACTTCCTTACCATTCCAGATGTTTTTCTTTCCATTGCTTTCCGACAAAACTGGCTGGGTAAGAGAAATATCTGTTTGTCATACTCTACATAAACCATTCATAACCTACAGTTCTAAGGAATTTGCTGTCTCTATGTCCAAGGGGAGACAAAAATTTATTCCAGGTGAAGGGGACTAGAATACAAGTAGACTAGGGTTGGGGTAGGAAATTAATTTGTACATCTAGAACAAAAATATTGACAAAAATTGAATAAATCATTTGGCTGCTGAATGAAACATTAATTTCAAGGTTAGTCCTCCTTTACCATCTGATTAGTGTTCTGCAGTTTAATCTACTATAATAAATAAAATATGTGTAATGTTAAACTTATTGCTTGTACTGTACTTTATGGCAAATGGAAACAAAACAACAAGATGGGAGTTGTTGGAGCTAGGGGTTTTGATAAGCAGTACTCATCAATCAATACTGCAAGAGAATTTTTCCTGTTCTTTTTTTAAAGGGCTAAGATTTCTTCGTGCACTGCAATTCACAAGTCTTGCAGACATTCTTCAATATATGGGCATTATACACTCCAGGTTTGTGTTCTAAGATTAGATGATTTTGCCACAGCTAAGAACCAATATTGTGCTTCACAAATACTTAAATTTTAAGTAGAATTCTGTCAGTGGTGGGCATATTTCAGTTGCACATTGTCATGGATGACTGACTGATTTTTCGGCTAGAAATCTTGGTTAAGCTGGCACTTCATTTTTTTAATCATTATTATTTTCATGTTATTCTATGATCCTTTCGATGTGAATGATATGGTACTAAGTACTTAAAATAATTAGTTTAATAGTCTGATCTGAAAATTTTTTTTTCTAGTGGTACCGTCTCACTGACAGTTATGGTAGGAAGATTATGTGCTCTTCTATTCACATCTGGTGGAATACTTCATCTGGTTAGTCAGTATAAAAAAATTATACTATCTAATACAGCGTGCAAAGAAAGTCGTGTCTGATAGCCCGGGGCTAGTGGATTTTGCTATCGGGCTAGTGATTTTTGTTCCTAACTTGCCCAATGGGCAAGTGCTGTTTTGGGGGTAAATTCAAATTACAGAAGGATTCAAATCAATCCTATTAATCAAAAAGGGTTTGGGGGCTACTTGGAATGACTTGTGGCCTAGTACATGCTAGTTAGAGCTTGCCCAAATGGCAGGCTGTAAAACTGACTTTCTTTGCACCCTGTAATATGTTGTAAAATAGGTCATTTTTATTTTTATTAAATATTATGCTGAAGTACAATAATGGTGAAACAGTATTATCATTTGTCTCACAATGTAAAATTATTACTGTTTAATGATACAGACCTTGACATTTCTATTGCTTTAATAAGTAGCGCTAATTATCATCAGGCAAGGAGGCTGACTGTTTATATGTCGGAACACTACATAAAGCACTCTGCTTCACTGTGAATGGTTTGTTTTCAACAGCTGTGGTTGACCCATTTCGATCCTCGCTATTTCAGTGATTTGCCATGAGGATAAATATTGCTCTGCGGTTTTAGGCATTAGTATCTTTTTATTAATTTGTGTGGTCTTTATCATTAACTCAAACCATGGATCTTCTTTTCATGTTCTTCATCTTTTGCAACTGGATTCGTGACGTGTTCATGATCGCAACAAGAAATAAGGACTATCTTAAAATTCCAGCTTATCAATCGCCTGCCGATCAAAGAACTTTTCTATATAGAGCAATTTAACTCTAGAACTCACTGCCACGTGCGATCACTGCTGCAGACAGCCTGCATGCTTTCCAAAAGAAATTTAGAGAATTCCTTTTTGAATCATTTCTTGTCAGCTAGGGGAGCTAACTATTGGTGTTTTTATCAATTATTATAATATTTTAACGTTTAGATATTTTTTTCAATATTTCAAACTTACCTCATGAATTATTTATATGTGGGGTCTGAAAAACCCTGATTGGGAGATTCAATAAAGTTTTACTTTACTTTACTTTTTGTTTCCTAATATAATGGCTGTTGAATGTGGTACGGTTGTCTCTAATGCTCATTCACAAGAGCCTGTAAATATAAAGTTCAAAGCAAGGGACCGCATCTTGAGGCAAACAATACAATACCTGATAATAAAAATCAGTTAATTAACTGATGTCTACTTATTCATAAAACACTTAACTTCTTGATGAAACTTAGTAATAAAAGTAGTAATAGAAGTCTGTTGCAAAATTAATGTGCCCTTATAATATTGTTACGTTTGGTCCATTTTAGGTGGAGAACAGTGGAGATCCTTTAAGTTTTTCCAATGGACAAAGTCTGAATTATTTTGATTGTCTTTACACCCTTGTGGTAGGTTTTAAGTGTTGTAATGTCAAAATAATGTTGTCTTATATCAATTCTTCATCGTGTACAAAACATTTACATTGCAAGTAACAAAAATAACTGTAGTTTCCAATGATCCTGTGAAATTCAAGAGACCCAGCTATTAATTACTTAAGTTTAATAAAATACAGAGTAAGGTTTTTCTTGTCACCCAAAGTGTTGAAAGTTAGCGACCAGAAGCTACTGGTTGATGATAGAACATAACCCTGTAATAGTTATGACATATGTTACTGTATACTGTTGTTCCCGCAAGCGTATCTGTTGTGGTTCAATTTTGTCATTTCTCTGTCAAACAAGCCAGAGTATTAAATAATTATGATCAGAAAATTCCAATGAAAATCTTCTTTCACCAGTACCCACACCTGTACTTCCTTCAAAATAATTTCACTATCCTCAGGGTTTGGCAAAAAAACCTTTCCCACTGAAATGAAATGTAGGAAATGTCCAGCAAAAGAAAAAGGCAGTGAAGAGGGCAGTAAAACATACTGGGCTATTTTGTCCTTTCCACATGCCTGAATTTGAGAAGCTGTAATGTGGTACATAATTCAAAACAAACAATTCATGATTAGTTGTGGGATAGTGCTCAAAGTGTTTGGGCATTTTTGCTTCTTTTTGGCCATATAGTGGTCAACCAGAAAATGACCTGACTCAGCATATGCTGCAAATATCCTTTGAGAATAGGTTATTGATTTATCCAAAACTAGTATAATAATCATAATTATAATTCATAATTTCATAATTTCATTATGTAATTTAATCACCAGGTTACCATGTCCACAGTTGGTTTTGGTGATATATCTGCTGTAACATATTTTGGTAGAACATTTATGATGCTTTTTATCTCAATTGGCCTGGTATGTTGTTTCTATTCCAATCTGTTCATTGGTGATTAAAGCTAGCATGCCTCTATTTCCAGTTGTTTACATGACTTGTTTCCTCTTTGAAACCTTTTTTGCTATAGTGGATGCTTAATCCGCTGCACTTAGTATTGCATAGTATCAGTTTCCCTTTGAAATGTTTTTGAGTTTGTGGATTTGGAAGAATTCAAAGCTCTTTGGCAGTTAGGTAGTTTGCTTACAATTTTTGTTGTAACTGTTCAAAGTTTAATATGTGACTGAAAGTTTTTTCTCTAATTTGTGATAGTCAAATAATGTCATGGACTTAATCAGCATTTGATGAACCATAGGACTCTTAACTTCTTTATTTCAGTACTGTTAGGGAACGCGTCCAAATATCGGCATCGGGTCACGCCGATGCCGATCAATCGGGTGCCGATTTTTTCCGATTCCGTTTTCAATCGGTACCGATATTATCGGTACCGATTGAAACGGAATCGGCACCGTTCAAAATTCTTCATCGGGCCAATTAACAGAATTCATCAAATCTTGACTTATATCTGTCAGCGTTTGTCAAAGGGTTGAAATGGTCGGTCACGCTACGTTACTGACAAAAATTATATAGGGCAATGTTTATGTCAACAAAAGCAAAGCGTGAATGATTGAGTTTTCAATGCACAAACAGGCTGGGTAAGACCAAGTGTTTATCGCCGTATTGTATCTTGTCTTTCTGAAATGTGTATTGTTTCAAAAAAAAATTAGCGACAAATGCCTTCATCGAAGAGTTCTTATGGAAGACAATACCAGACAAGATGAAGAATTTTTGTATCGAGCATCTTTAAGCGAAAGATAGCGCGCTGAATGCATTTACGACCTTAGAATCCAAAACGCGTGATTGAAGAATCCTTGCTGGAGGAATTTTAAAATCGTTTAGCCAAGAAAATAGGGGACAGAATACTGTCAGATCAGGCATTCATGACATTGCGTGTACAGGAGCGAACTTGAACCGGCTAGAATCAGGCAAGTTGTTTATTTGCTTGTAAACTTCTCTCGTCGAGTCAAACTCACTGGATCTTTCATTGTTACGTTGATTGCACATTCCGTTGACGCTCCGAATTTTTTAAAAGAAACAACTAATTTTTCGCTCTTTTTTGAAACGAGATAAAGAAAAAGTTTTCTATAAAATGTATTAACTCGAGTTAAAGAAAGGAAAGAAAACTGCTTTTAACGATCCGGCTTGCGACGTGCGATACGTATTGGATACGTAGGCAGAAGCAACTTGAAAACGCCCTTCCCTATATTTTCAGCTCATCAGAAGTGAATTGAATTATGATAAACTTTTAATTGCAAGTGAAACAAAATACAAAATACAAAACTAGCTTGAAAGCAATGTTTACAAGTTATAGTTATACAGGTGACAACTACAAGTTTGAATAAGCTTTGTAAATAAACAGCAAGTTAGTACACTTATTTTATATATAATCTATTATAAGAATTTATAAAATAACTCAGATAGTACGCGTGATCTGATTGGTCAAAAACCTATGGTTTATTATACCGGTAAACCCATAGAAAAGGGCATCCGGACCACGAGCCATAAACAAAACCGGCTATTGATCTGCAAACAACGATTTTAGAAAGGCTAAAAAAAACATAACAAGTTACTTACCCAGTCCTTCTTAATATTAAAATAATTGGTTTCCATATTTTATTACTGAGCGTCACAATTCGCTACTGCCATAGCTTCAGAAGTTATAAAGTACAAAGCTGGAAAGCAGTTTACATTTCACGACGATGCCAAATCGCAGAGAAAGACAACAACTGTGTGAATTTCTGGTGTAGAAAGTCTCTAGGAAAACTTAACCACGTGCCAACCAGCAACAAAACGGATAGTTTTAGCATTCTTGATTTATTTTATTTCAAAATTAAATTCCTTAATCAAAGAAATTGTTTCAAAAAGAGATCTCTGATGAAGGTATGGTACAAAATCGGCCGCTGGAGGTTGTAAACAAGCTGCCAACGATGATGAAAGATGTCAGAGTTTCGGGCTAGTTTTTCCAACATTTGCACAAATTATTCGATGATATCGATGCCATGACCTACCTCAAACCACCTGACTTCACAAATCGACAAATATTAACGCCAATTTGTGGCTACGGCAAAGAAACCTTTCTCCACCACTGACATATTTCCATCGGTCTCTGTACGTGCATATAAAGTTACATGCGACAACTTCGCAAATGCAGCCACGTCGTTACCGCAGCATTTCTTGATCATAATAAAGTCCAGAAAACAGATCTTCAACCACTGCGGCTTGTAAAAAATGAATGAAGTCCTCCATTACAATAGCTGCCAGTTCCCTCTGTAAGCACGAAATTCTTACGGATCGACTCAACAAAATACATCTGCGTACAGTCTGGTGTTCAATCAATTTCTACTTCTGTAGTAAACAAACCATGAACGTATTCTTTCATTGTACGTTCGCATGAATATGTGTTGACTTTTCCTGTAAAACAGCTTTCATAAGTTATCATGTAATGAGTGCAGAAACTCGTGTTTTGAAGTGCTGCTGTTTGTTGTTTGACTGAACTGAGTTTTGAGAAAGTTTGGCGCTATTAAATCATGAGTCGTGATTGGCTTATGATCACTTTAGAGAGAAGACATGACTTGATCACGGTACTAAAATCATATTTTTTTACCTAAAAGACTCCATTTTATTAAAAGTTATTTTATAAAAGCAATAGACCACACTTTCTATGGGTTTACCGGCGTGATAACCCACTTGGGATGTTGGGAGAACACGAGAAAAGCTTGTAAATCACTCGCCTTCGGCTCGTGATTTACAAGCTTTTCTCGTGTTCTCCCAACATCCCGCGTGGGTTATCACGCCGGTAAACCCATAGAAAGTGTGGTCTATTGCTTAAGTTGTTTTACCGGCCTACGCTGAATATTCTTATTGTTCTGTCGGTTTTCAGTTGAAAATATTCTTGAATTATTCTTAGTCATAAATTCACAGCTTATGCTTGGCATTTCCGCTTTGGACTGTATTTGGCCGCTAGGCAGTCACGAATTTTTATGAGAGGTTTCGAAATATGACTCGCTCTACATTTTGTTAGAACAGCGTGGAAAAGTTTGTAAGCAATTACCGATCGGCTGACAGAAAACAAATCGTCGAACAGCCTTGTAGACATCTTCGAACCAACTTATAAGGCGAAAATCATCTACTGAAGTATTGTTATAATTATTTCACTATTGAGAACAAAGCAAGTTTTAGAGACTGTTTTGTTGAGTGAAATGACTCTTTCATTATTTGGTTTCGTGACATGTTTGCAGAGTCACATATCCTTATCAGATGAATGTGATACCAAATTATCCACATCGGAATGTTTCTGGCTCCGATTGAATCGGCAAAGTTTTTATCATTATCGGAAACGGCAACTAGTGCCTATAGATAGGTACCGATTCCGATCAATCGGAAAATTAATCGGGTCCGTTTCCCATGATCGGGTTGCCTACCGATATTTGGACGCGTTCCCTTAAATTCTTCAATTAAAATTTGACAGAACTATTTAAAAAGTTAACAAATTTTATTCTGCAAGACTTATGTCCAACTTTTTGTTTAGGGCATGTTTGCTACATACATACCTGCAATTTTGGAATATTTATCAAGTCACACAATTTATCATGGATCATACAAACTACCAGATGGAAGAAAGTGAGAACCATTAAAGTACACTTTAAATGCTCATAGGGATTAATGCACCTGATCTGCAGGCTGCATTAGACAGGACATCTTGCCTCTTGCTACTTTCTTTTCCCTGAAATTGTGACAATCTTGGATATAGCATTTCTTGCTTGATATGCAGTAGAACCCCTGTACCTCGAACTCCAAAGGGAAACGAAAGACAGTTCAAGTTAGTGAGGTTTGAGTTATTGGGGTCAATTGAATATTCAATTTGCTATGTTTGTACATGTAAAAAATCAGTAACTATATTAATTATTAATAGTTACTGATTTTTTTCACCACATCAGTGTGTATAGTATGTACCGCAGTCCGCAGTGCAAATTTAAATGATTTATTTCATCAGAAATGGTAACATGATTAGACATTTTTACTATAAAATGTGATCTATTCACTGCACGATGGTGTATTTTTACCAATATACAACAAGGAACAGCTAATTGGATGGCATCCGAGTGAAGTTGCATGAACCAGAATTCGAGTTATTGAGGCAAATTTCAGTGAAATTTTGATCAAGGGAAAGGACATTTAGTTTGAGTTAGCGGGTTGCTAGAGCAGATTCTACTGTACTCTGAACCATGTAGCTTTTGTTGGTGTGCACCCATACTCTTACTGACTCAACAATAAGCCTAGTAAGGTTTTGGGCGGATTATAAACAGAACAGTTTTAAAACTTAAAGAGACTTATTTAAAAATGCTGTGAGCTATAGTATTAATAAGCACTTTAGACAAAAAAATTTAATATTTATTATTACATTAAAAGAATACCCAGTATCTAATTACAGGAGGGATTATATATATCTGTTGTGTGGCCTGGGATAGGGGATTTCAAGGAGAGTCATTTTTGTTTGCATCTAGATGGGCAAGTATACTTGTGAAAGGCTTAGCTCATAAAACAAAATTGTACAGTAAATGATATCAGCAATCCCCTCTTTGTGTAATTTATTCCAGGCATATTATTCTTTGTGGATATATAACAAAGCAAAGTGTGGAAACCTTTCTAAGAGACTTTCTCCATAAAGATAGATCTAATACTTCAATCAATGCAGTCATCATGGGAAAGTGAGTATTAATGTTGTATTGTATTAAGTGCAATCTCAAGGTCATACCCTAGGTAGGGAATCTAGAACATAACCAGCTCACATCATATGCTTGGTGCCTAGCAGTTGAAATAACTAATTGTTTTAAAAAAGTTTCTGTTGTGGCCAAAAAAAGAAATTACTTCGCCACCAGACACTGTTATATGACGGCTGCCCTGCTGTGAACTGCAATGTTTTGTAAAAACATTTCAGCATATGGGAAGACCGAAACTTCAAAATTTTCAGTGTCATTTGCCAACATAACTTTGCAAGGGTGCAAAGAATTGTCATAGATAAAAGCTCATTGTTTTGAGGAAAAGATATAGTTACACTTTATAATACTATTTTATACAAACACGAACAGATCTCTCTATACACATCTGATATTTTATTTCCCAAAATAGAATGAAAAATAAAAAGTCTTGCATATTTGACTGCAGTGGAAATTATCAGCCCTTGGCCATCTGGACCAAAAAATGGATTAGCTAGAACACTGGCAAAAATTTCTAAAACAGTGAGACCTGTTAGACCACAAGTCCTTAAAGTGCCTGGTTAACTGTCTTCTGTGTAGAAAACTCAAGTTCAGCCTCAGTCTAATTTCATTGTTCATGAATCAGAAATGCACCTGGTATGCAAGTCACATTTTTTGTGTTTTCCTTTTAGTTTTTTGCCAGATGCAGAGCTTGAATCATTGTTCAAAAAACATTTTATTAGTGTATCATTTTTCAAGGGAACTGTTCTGAATGGAGATGACTGCCAACGAGTAAAGGTGGGTTCTTGGATTGTTTTAACAAACTTACACAATAAGAAGGCAATATAGGAAAGAAGACAGCAAACTCTGCGTGACAAGCGTGACAATAATTTGATTATGTCTGAAAAACGTTTCTGCCAAACCGTTGCCTCCCTTTAAACAGGTCTTTCTGTAAAAGACCTGAACACAGTGAGAAAAACTGAGGATCATAACAAAACATGCATGCTCATAAGTAACAGCCATGTCACGTTTGTCTCACATAAATGATTTGCCATCCTCTTCTTCTTGGTGTGCCTTCGTGTTGTCAGGGTGCAAAGAAAGTCAGTTTCACAGCCTGCCATTCGGGCAAGCTGTAGCTAGCATGTATGAAAACAGGTGTGGGCTATTCAGCATTCAGCATTATGCATTTTGCAACAGCCACACAGCATACGATGCAATATTAATGTTTGTGTTTAATTCAATTTTTAGATGAACTTGGCGGATTGCTGTATTGTCTTGTGCAATAAAGAGTGTATTGATCCAGGTGAAGAGGATGCAGAGAATATCATGAGGTATTAAAACAAATAGTTGTTGCATCATAATCAGGATTAGCTAATTAAAGACAAGGCTGTGCACTCTAAGGAAAGTGAGCCCGCAGTGCTCTGCACCTGTGCTGTACAAAATTAAATGTACGTTTAGCAATCCATTTTTTCCTATTTAAAGCAAATGTAATGTATAAAAGTAATGAAAAATCAGGCAAGCTTACAGCTATTGTTTTCTCTGCACATGTGAAATCCAGGGTGCCCTGCAACTCAAAGTAATTAAAGTCATCAGGGGCAACCTGGAGCTCTTGAAAGACTTCCATAAACCTCTTTTAATGCAGCTTAACTGTTAACCCTCTAGTAAGAATTAAGTGTTGAAAGTGGAACTCAGACTTTATCAGCTTGATCTCATTATCCTGAGTCCCTGAGTTTCTTAAAGGCCTAAACAATAATAGTATTAATCCCAATCTCAAAACCTGCAGTGATTGTGTTAAGTGACCGTGGCATATACTGCAGTCTCTAGTGAGGTCTGGAATTTATGCAGTGGAAGGAACAAATTCTTAAGAATGTAAAAAGTATTTAAAAAAGAAGAAGAAGGCAGCCCGTCTCATGTACTGGAAATTAAAATAACCAGCTTAGATGCTTAAAGTTCTGTTAAAATTACTCATTTTAATGTATAAAGTACTTCCACACAAAACACCTCTTCTAGTAAGCCTATTTTTTTCCTCAGGGTTGTAGCCATAAAAAATTATTATCCAGAAATAAGAATTATTATTCAACTACTTCAGTACATGAACAAGGTGAGGTGGAAGCTGTCATCATTTTTGTTGTTGATATTATATTAATTACCATTAATAGTTATGGATGCTCCTAAACCATGAAAACTAAAAGCCAATTCCCTTATTTTGGCAGAGGGAAGTAAAAACTGGAAACATGTCAGCATTTTTGGGCCACAGTTTAAAAGAGAAACATACATCCGATCATTTTTTAGTAAAAAGAAAATTGGATGAGATACTAGTCAATGCATGGCTGAATACTTATTAAATAATACTCCATGTTAATAAATAATAATTGGTATATATCACATGATTATGTTGCAGAGACATGGCGCATGTTTTGTTCAACACAGTAAAGTAATGATTTATCTTTATAATATCTTCTCTCTTTTTGTGTGCAGTCTTACCTGTTGAACATCCCATCATGGAATCCAAAATGTGGAGATGATGTGGTCTGCATCAGTGAGGTACAATGGACTTAAGTCAAAACTTAGGTCTAATAATAATAATAATAATAATAATAATAACAATAATTATAAATAAAAAAATAAAGTTCTGGATGGTTTGCTGAAGAATTATTTTTATTATCATTATCATTATTTTAATAAAGTATTTTGAAATCATTATCACTAAAAAATTATTATTATTATTACAGTCGACTTCCTGATAAGTCAAACCTTCAACGGAAATTGAGAAAAGGTTCGAGTTATCGGGAGTTCGAGTTATCGGGAGTTCAAAGAAAATAGCCTCAAGTAAGGTAGAAAACAGTTTTTACTGCACAGTGAACATTTTAATCACATTTAATTGTAGAAATGTCCAGTGAAAATTAAAAGATACTTTTAGATTATAAATCAGAACGTAACATAACAAAACATAGCCTAAACAGAGCATGCGTTTTACTGTTTTGAGAAGAAACGCTGCTTCACGTTAGCCTGTGACAATCAACATCAGCCTCCACTAGTAAACTATACTCCTACAACACACCAAATCCAAAATTCAATGGAAATGAAAAGGAAATCCAAAATTCAATGTTTCGGACGCCAGTAGATGGCTTTTTTCCCGACCTTTTAAGGGCTCAAAACATGGTTCAAGTTATCGAGGGTAAAATTATATAGAAAATGACCTGAAGGGGAACGAAAATTGGTTTGAGTTAGCGGGAGTTCGAGTTATCAAGGGTTCAAGTTACCGAGGGTAAAATTACAGTGAATGTATGACGGAAATCCAGGGGAAATAGATTTTGGTTCGAGTTAGCGCAAGGTTCGAGTAAGCAGGGGTTCGAGTTATTGGGAGTCGACTGTATTATTATTATTATTAGTTAATGAAATACTGGAAGGTAAAATATTTTGTAAATCAATGTGCCTGATTAATCAGTAATGCTGAATATTCTGTTCTTGTTCTGATAAAAAAGGAACAACATTATTATTAAGGCTCCTTTCCTTTTGCAGCTCAAATTAGGATTTATTGCACAAAGTTGTCTGTCTCCAGGATTCTCTACACTGTTGGCAAACATTTTTTCCATGAGATCAAATGATACAGTAAGTGTTATAAGGTTATTACTGTTTTTTAATAAATTTTACTAATTAGGAACGTGATAAAATTAATTGAAATTTATAATAATTTATTTTATATAATTAAAATTGGGATCTTGTTAAAGTGAAAAAACTGACTGAGATTTTTTCAGTTTCTCTGTATTAGCACTATACTTGTAGGGTGTGTGTGATTCAGCTAATTGCTGTTACTGGTAAATTCTTTGAGCACTGTTGATTAAAACATGCAAATGAAAAAAGTTCATTCATAAACTTCAGTTTTGCTTTCCTTTGGTTGCACAGGGGTCACACACACCTTGAAAGTCCTTGAATTTTAGTCTGAAAAGTGCTTGAAAATTAAAGCTGGTGCTGGAAAGTGGTTGAATTTCGGTGCTATAAGTATATGCAACCCAGATTCTCCAGTGCCTAAAAGGAGCGAATATAGAAATACCTTCAGGATAAAATTGCTCATGTGGAAGAACTAAAAAAGAAAAAGACTCAAGGCTCGTTTTTGCACTGAATGGAGTCCTTGAAAAATGGGAAATGGGTCCTTGAAAGTCCTTGAATTTTTTGTTCAAAAACGAGTAGGAACCCTGGTGTTAATACATGATTTACCTCAAACCAACAAGGCCATGGTTGTATGTTATAGCCGACAGGTGTCATGGGTAATCAAGCATCCAATGGTCAGACTCTGAATCAGGCATCAATTATGCAAAATAGAAATTCTGTTAGTATATTTCCTTGAGAAAAAATTTAGCAATCACTCCCAACACCTTGTCAACACAGATTAATTCAAACAAACTTCTTTTTAGCTGAGCAATTTAGCATCGCTGTCCACATTCTGGTATCTACTTCCTTAGATTGTAAATTTGCAAGTAATAAATATTATATCAGGCACAACACGCAGTAGTTGTACTATTTCATCCAATGTCATTGTCACTATAACGAAGGTACTTCACAAAAGTTTTGTTTTCCTGATAAAGCTTTTATTATTATTCTATCCTTCATTACAGCAAGACATATTCTTTGCTGCAGCTGCAGTATCATTTCACAGAACCGGAAACAAAATATGTACTTATTGACTGAGTGGGAGAGCCGAACAGGAAAATATTTGACTCAAAATCAGGATGTACGGATCGAGAGCCAAATATTTTCCCATCCAGCCCTACCTAACTCAGTCAATAAGAATTTCATCATATGACTGAACATTGTGTTTTTTTTCTGACGGAGTGAACCTGCATTGATCAGTTCGCTTTTCTAGCAGGGCTGCGTTTTTCCAGCCCTATCACTAATGACATGTACTGCACTCAAAAAGACTTTTTCATCTGGTTTTCCTATGAAATTGCACATGGAGCCATACAGCCCAGGGGGGTACTCAGGATTTCAAGTGACGGAGATGATCGAATGGAGCCAAAAGTCAAGACCCAAAAAAATCCCTAGGGTTTCCAGCAAAACCCAAAAAAAACCCTGGACCAAAAATTAATCCCCAAAAAATCCCGTGCCCATTTTGTGGCCCTTAAAAGTTCCAGAAAGGGCTAATGCTATAACACAAAGAAAAACATTGGAAATTGAACATTCATGTTTGTTTATTCATCATACCATCTGAATATATCCTTCCCCATGGGACAATGCAGACTACTGTATAACACGTGCGATGTAAAGCGACATCATAGTTAACTATTAAACAACAGCAAAACACGTTTGTTTGTACTTTATTCGCAGAACTACGCAGCCAGGGCACTACTGATTCTTTTTAATATGCCCAAAAAATCCCTACTCAAATCAAGCTATACCCAAAAAAATACTTGCCTAATTTTCGTACCCAAAAAAATCCCGGAATCGAAAAATTTCAAACCCAAAAAAATCCTTCGATCATCCCTGTCACTTGAAATCCCGAGTGCCCCCCCTGGGCCATACAGGTCATATTATAATAGACAGCTTTAGATAGATAACTTTATCAAAGTGTCAAACATGAACAGCACTAAGTAAGGACACTATAAACTAAGAATTTTAAGAAAATACCAGTATATGTACCTTCTGCAAATATATATACATAATACAGTGCTCTTCAAAATAAAATGTCAGTGATTTGGAAAAATGCTTACTTCCCTGAGAGGACTTTTGGTTTTTTTTTTTCTATAAAACCTTATTATGATTTCTGTCTGTTTTTAACACATTATCTTGTTTTTGGAGTTTTATCTCACCTTTGTCTATTCATTTTCTGTAAAAGCCTCACCGAGTTTGATCAAAATGTTTGTAGGCTTGAAAGCATGTGCATACAGTACTTTGATGTAGCTCTGACAGGGTTGTGTGTACTTTTGCATGAATATAATATACTTTACATCCATTTTAGGAAAACAGAAAAGATTTATATTTCTCTATAAAACCTTATTATGATTTCTGTCTGTTTTTAACACATTATCTTGTTTTTGGAGTTTTATCTCACCTTTGTCTATTCATTTTCTGTAAAAGCCTCACCGAGTTTGATCAAAATGTTTGTAGGCTTGAAAGCATGTGCATACAGTACTTTGATGTAGCTCTGACAGGGTTGTGTGTACTTTTGCATGAATATAATATACTTTACATCCATTTTAGGAAAACAGAAAAGATTTATATTTCTCTATAAAACCTTATTATGATTTCTGTCTGTTTTTAACACATTATCTTGTTTTTGGAGTTTTATCTCACCTTTGTCTATTCATTTTCTGTAAAAGCCTCACCGAGTTTGATCAAAATGTTTGTAGGCTTGAAAGCATGTGCATACAGTACTTTGATGTAGCTCTGACAGGGTTGTGTGTACTTTTGCATGAATATAATATACTTTACATCCATTTTAGGAAAACAGAAAAGATTCAGATATCTGGAAGACATCTTACATAGATGGTGCAAACCTCGAAATGTACACTGAAACCCTGTCTAATTCATTTAAGGGAATGAACTTCCAACAAGTTGCTGAGTAAGACCAAGAATATTGTATATTATAAATAGTAGTATATTATAAATAGTAGTATATTGTAAAACTATAATGTTTTGTTAGTAAATACACTGTTGTTATATATATAACAACAGTGTATTTACTAACAAAACATTATAGTTTTACAATATACTGTATGCCCCACAAATAGCTATTATGCTAATCTTAAGGCAGGGCAAAACTTTAAACAAAGGTGATATTAACTTACATATTAAAAAAAGAACAGAGATGCCAAATTACCCCAGGCAATTGAAGTCAACCACTGGGGATGAGGTTGAATTGAAGTAGTTGAACACTGCTTTTTAACTAGCCAAAATAACAGTCAAGTACTGGGAGCATTAATTATTTGAGGTGACTTGTCAGCACAGCACTATTGGATTACATATTAAATTCAAATGAATATTATTTCCTTGGTGACAGGATTTGTTTTGAAAAGCTCGGTCTTCTTCTAATCGCCATAGAAACTATCAAACCTGATGGGGAGAAAATGTAAGTATTATTATAACATAATTATTCCCACTATGTGAGTGTATTAAAAATCACACTGTAATGTAGTGCAAATTGTATTTAATAGCAGATCAATAGTGAGTCTTCTTTTATTCTTGCTAGAGACTCAAACTGTTAAGCTACCCTGAGCTTTTCACTAGGATACTTATGAATAAATCTTTGCTCCATTTCTTCAAAGCTATCTTTGATACCAGTTTCAGGCCAGAAATTTACCAGTCCTGAATTTTATATACCATTTGCCCAAACCGTATGGTAAACAAACAAGTTCGTTAAATGGTTAGTTTTTATGAACATTAGAGAGTTGTTTCTGCGGAGCCTTTATGAGTAGATGATATGTTGACTCTCTTGTGAAGAACTGGATTATGTGGAATTCTCCATTTTTATGTTTTTAATACATTTTCTATTTTCCCCTCAATAAGCAAATGAGACAATCTTAGCTTTGGCAGGTGCATCAGAGTAAGACTGAATACTAAACTAGCAGGGAAGACTATGAAGTACAAGATCAGATGATACCAAATGTCAACTATAACCTATTTCAAATATGGCCAGCTCAAGTTTCAATCTCCAAACTCAACTTAATATAACCAACTGAACAACAATGGTTTGTATAAATTGCTTGATTTTGTATTTTGTTTTCAAGATTTACCATCAATCCTCGAGACAAGATCATTGAACAAAGAACCAGGGGCTACTTTATTGCAGGATCTTCTCCTGAAGTCAAAAGGTACAAGAAATTAGTTCGTCCTTTTATTAATATTGGAAATTTGTCTTATTTTTTTTTACCAATGGAGCAATAAATCTATGTTTATCTGCTTTTAAGGTCATATTTAGTCACTTGCAAAACCCAAAGGGACCCTTCCAGGGCATTGTCTTCTTCTTATTTGAGGAAAATTTATTGGATACAATTTGAGTGGTGCACTACTTAGAGATCAGACCATGCATCAAGCAGTTGCTTATAGAGGGTTAAAAGCAATGAAAATTTTAAAACCATCAACCAAAGCTGATTGTTATTATACGTCAAGATTTTCCAACGATAGTGTTTGGCAGACAAGATTTTGGTGTTACAGTAGTTAGCTGCACATAGAAGAAGAGGATAAACATCACATTAAGTGTCTCTTCAGTTATGTTGAATTTTAAAGTACTTTTCATTCTTAAGCCTAGCAATAGTGAATGAATGGCTTACTAAATTTAATCCTATGCTACAAATTCCAACAGTCCTTTCAGTTACTTTTATGATTATGAAAAAGACAGTTTTAGTTATTATTCTTTGAAATGCTTTTTATTTCTGTAAGGGCATACCACTATTGTGTGACTTGTCACGAAAATGTAGAATCACCAGTTCTTGTCAAAGAGTGTGAATGCTTCAAAGGTATTGATCTATAATAGCTTTTATTTTTTCCTTTTTTTTTTGTTTGTTTTGTTTTTCTTTTGTTTTTCAAGTGTTCAATAACTAGAACGAAAATTAGTTCCGCAAGTTTGGGAAATTTATTTTTCTTAAGTAATAGACATTGCTAAATTTGACTTTGATTGAGGTTGCTGTGCCAATAAGAAATTAGCATCACTCCTGCCAGAATGACATCAGTCCCTAAATGAAACTTGAGAGTTTGTTACTCAGTGAACAATAGAAGCTTTCCCAGGATGAAAGATCTTGTCTTTGGCTTTCAATTTCCAGTGGTTACATTAAACAGAAAATTGGATATATATTTCAGTTTGTTTTATGGGACTCTGATAAGGTCTTGGTTTAGTTTTTCTGCTCAAGTGCTCAAAGGACACAATACATTGCATTTGGTTGATCCCACCCACCCACCCACCCACCCTGCCTGGCTGTTCATCTGTTTAATATCCTCATACACATTCTCCACACTGATCTCCATTTATTTCCTTTAAGAATTGCTTAGGAGAGTTTGATAAAAGATCAAAGCATCTTTTCTCATAACCTTTTCTCTTGAAAATCAATGAGTAACGCTGGATGAAAGTTGATGTTAGTTACTCTTGAGGCTTAAAAGATTCAAATAACTGGTCTGCAGTTACAGCTCATACACTGCAGGGCTCATTTTACACTCCACAGATTTTAACCTTGATTCACTAATGTATCGTTGGTATTGATGTTCTGTAATGAAGTCGTTACCATACATTTAAGGGCAATAAATCTTTCTAATCTTTTTTATACTGTCTTCTCTTTACAAGGAAGTCTAACTTTCCGAGGAATAGGCAAAGCGGTTCTGATCACTGCAGCTGCTAATAGTTAGTATAAATATCTTCTTAAACTCTATTATTTTCTGCATTCTATTATTACTATCCTGTCTCTTGGCCAATTAAAGAAGGTGTTTTATTTACCCCCATCAAACTTGGCTTTTGGTGGTATATTACACTTCACTTCTAATTGGCTTTTTCCTGTCATGCACGATAATCATCATATCATCATGTATCATTGATAATCAACAAACATCATTCCTCTCTGATGGCATAATTCTTCAGTGCCTTTAGCACACTCTTAAAGCTGACGTAACATTTCTGCATCGTCACACTAATTCTTATTGACTGCTCAAGATGTCATCTTTGTATTCTATTTTTTACTGCTTCTCTATCATATATTTCGGTAAATCAAAAAAATGTAAAGTGTTAATTAATGTTGCAATATTTTAATAGTTATAGTTATTTCATGTTAAATTTACTGCTGTTAGCTTGTCTTAACCTCTGCATATATATAGTATGGTGCAGTAATAATGTTTCTTGGTAATTATAATTAAAAACCACTGCTAGGAGTGAACTAGACTGCTCTTAATTCTCTTCTGAGGCACAAACTTAATTTATGTTAAGGCGTGTAATTTGCATGCCATCATTATTTAATTGTGAATCAGAGCCACCGTAATGAACACTCACCGAAGATCTTGCACTGGATTGTATCATCTTTCTGCACTATGCTCACCTAATTGAAAGGCATTCTGTTCTTGCTCCCTTTTTCTTGCCATTTACACATGTATAAAACACTTTTGTGGGCAACCTATCAATGTGTTGAGTTATGGCGGCACGCTTTTGTTTTCTTACTTTTGCAGCTTTGCAGAATATCTAAGAATCGTTACTTTAGTTGAAGGTATCATTTGTAAACTCTGTTGGTCAAAAATCGAACAGTGAAAGTCATTGAGAACCTGTGATAAGATCCCAAAAATATCTAGCTGGATTTTTTGAGATCTACAGATTGAAACAAATTTTATAGCACCACGCAAAATTGACCGCTGCCATAGAGCAGGGCTCGCACAGTCTTGAAAAGTCCTTGAATTTTAGGGTGAGTCCTTGAAAAGTTCTTAAATTTCTGTTTTCAGCTGTGTTTTAGTCCTTAAATTTTGTCTAACATTGAAAGTAGTAGCCTGGAAAGTTGTTTTTTTTATGCTTTTTGGTTTGTCCAAGACAGAAAATAAATCATAGCCCAGAGACGTTATTAGTGATTTGCATAATGCGTTTTGTGTTTTATGCGAGAATTAACTATCAATTTAGACAAGTGAACTGAAAAATGTAGAGAAACTGGTGTAGCAAACAGTTCAAGCCTTAAAGTCAGTAAGCTTGGACTGGGAATGGACATTATTTTATGTACAAATCTGTGACTTACATTCCGGGTAGGTTGTCCTTGAAAATCGAATGAGGTCCTTGAAAAGTCCTGAACAAATGGTTGCAATTTTTTGTATGAACGCTGAAGAGGTTTCAATGGATCAATCCAACCACAGGATTTCCGACTCAGGAGGCTAGTAGAGATACACTTCTTTGCCGGCTTTGCAAATGTTTTCATCTTGACTGTGACTCTTCCTTCTCTTAAGCACTGCACTCAGATGATCTGATGAACTTGGCTCCTCACCTCGGCTACAATTACGATTCATCCATGAATTCCATGCACTTGAGTTTTTCACCAAAAGACAGATTCAGAAACGGAACTGCACCTAGCTATGGAGGCAAGTTTCAAATAACACGGCATTATGTGTGCTGAAGTGACTTCCTTAAGCAATGGTTTGTTTATGCTTTTCTCATGGCCTTTCACATCAACCATGCACATCACTGCAATGGGGATAAGTAGTTTATTTTATTTGTGCGCATTAGATCATATATTTAAATGCTATTTTGCGCCTTATAAATAAAAAATTATTATTATTATTATTATTATTATTATTATTATTATTGTTATTTACAGCTACCATATTACAACCAAATATTAACTACCTTATTACTACCTATACTACCATATAAGTACCACTTAAAAGAAGGACAGTTTAAATATCTCAGTTCGTCAATCAGCATCTGGACAAGGCACTTTTTTTATGCAGGGCTATTACCCTTAAAAAATTCCTTACCACGTGCGATTACTGTAGCTGACAACTTGTACATTCAAGAAGTTTTAGTTTAGTTTAATTTAAGTTTAAGAGACTGAGAGAATTTCGCTTGAATCCACATTTTACAAGTTAGGAGATTTATCTATTGATGGCTTTTAAATATTTTATCCAATATTTCTTATTTTTCTAATTATTTACTGTAATGTAAAGTGAGTCTGAAAAACCCTGAGTGGTAGCATACATAGCACCGTGTAGGTGTTTGACAAGAATTATAGCAAATTTAAGATGGTTTATTGCTGACATCTGGAATGGGAATCGCTTAAGGAAAAGGATCAATAGATCACTTAAGTTTGTATGTTTTGTGTTTCGTTTTCTCGGGTGGGGATTTGCCCTTTGTCTCAGTTTTCATCACCTGGTACCTGTTTGATACACAACGTCTCATACAACAGGGTCATACAAACCTAACTATTGCTTTAAATTAGAAGATCAGGTTCTTAAATCAGACAAGTCAAGTTGCGTTTCAGGTTGCTTCTTGATCTGTTCATCACTTGCATCGGTGCCAAGCATGTCAGTCCATTTTCACTCCTGCCTGCAGTCCAGTCCAGCCCATTCCATTCACCAACAGTTGCATTTTCGTCCATGAAGCCGACTAGCTGCTGTCTCATCTGGAAATCAAATTTCACACCATGTCATCCACAATCATTAAGTGCACATTGAGAGAGCAGTCTACAATTGAGCAAGTCTTCTGCTCTATTTGATTTTTGTAGACCACTTTCTTGGTGTCCCTGGACGTAAAAATAAAACAAACGAGGTTCTCTTGGTGGAAGCAGTTTGGAACTCAGAAAATGCATCTGTTAGTGAAAACACTGTGCAAATGGACACGTGTAAGCTGTGGCTTGATGGTAGTTCTTCTGGTGACTCTGGTTCTCATTTTTCAAAATTCTTTTAGCTTCATTACTGGTTTCAGTCAAACCGGGAAAACCATGAACACCAGAATCATTTTTGGAATGTTGTTGTGTTGCAAGAAAAAAGCTAATCAAGCGTGAGAAAACTAAACCGCTAGCAAGAACGTTAATTAGTTTGTGGTTTTGTGGCTTGCTCGCATGTCCTAATCTTTGCTGTGATTGGTGTTAACACAATAAACACTCTTGGAATATTTCAAGTGTTCACTGTTTTCCCGGTTGCACTGTAATTTCCAAAAATGACATAAGTAATAGAGTTCGAGCGAGGGAGGCCTGGGAAGACGCCATAAAGGGTCTAGGCAAGCTCCATCATAGGTTTGTAATAATCTGTTTACATCTGATTGTATGGATTGGCTCAAAAACTGTTTGCTACTCTAAGCATGGCTACATCATAGTTAACTCTATTTAAGACAACCACTGTTCAGACTGACGGCGGGCACTGTGTCTCCATCTGGGAGGTGGCCGCAGTAAAGGAAACAGTGTTCCTACAGAGTCTTGAATTCTTGAAAAAGTCTTGTTGCAATGCATTCCTTAAGTTTGTTAGTTATCGTAAAACTAATTTTATCTTTTTAATTTATGATTTCTATCATAATGTTTGTTTGTTTTCAGTCAAAACAGTGAGTGCCAAAGCAACGTTCCCTTTACTTCAAAAGAGTTCTGGAGAATCAAAACTTGGTACCTACAAGGTTCTGAACAAACTTAAAGCGTAAGTATATTCAGGGAATCGACAAAAGAAACTCTTTCTTCAGCAAATCATTCACTGTGTGATAGCCTAAGATAAAGAAAAACAGGTGTGTTAATTTTAAAATGTTTCGGTTACTTTAGACTCAAAGAACAGCAGTCGCAAGGGAATGAATTGAAACCATGCTTCGACATTTCGGGAACATTTTACTGGTGTGAACCGACACGCTTCGAAGATCGATTGCTGGTATGCTGTTTTTGTAACAATTTGTTTTTTTAAACTACGGTGGTAAAGTTAGTAGACTGTTTCGCGGGCCGCATTCTTGTGTACCATGGCACCAAGTGACACAATTCCTCACTTCAGAAACTCTGGGAGAATGGGTACAAGCTTTGAGCGCAGTGATTTCTGGGATCGTTTGGGTGGACAAGCGTTATTTTGATTGGTCAGTTGTAGTCAAGGCAACCATTAACCAATCATAAGTAACGCAATTTGTGCACGTCATCCCTAATTATAACTTCGTTACCAAGGTTCTCTCTTTCTCGTGCCCTGATCTAAGAGAAGAGTAGTATGGAACCCTGGGAACGAGGTTGTTCTATTCACCGCCGAGAAACGGCCGCGAAAGCCTGAGCTGGTATCAAAAATTGAACACAACTTTGGTTTTGGAATTTTCCGAACAGGAAAAGGGGCTTTCTCTTCTACGCTTCATTTGCAAACAAACTTTGATGTGCCTTGCTACAATAAATGATCGTGTAATTAATAAACCATAATTTCTTTGTGAATTATTAACTGAATATTGCTTTATGTATCTTTAATAGAACCGAGAAGAAGCGATGAAAATCGTGTTCTCTCATCACATACTCGTTTGTCTCTTCAATGACAAGGATTCGCCTCTTTTGGGATTAAGACCTTTGGTTAGTATGATGTGTTAATCTTTTGTCATTTACTGTTATCATTTTATGTATTTCCAGTGTTTCTCACGTTTAACACTTGTCCGCTTAGATCCATCTTGATAGGTATTGCCAAAATCTGTTGTTGTTTAGTTATTACGTTTATGCACATATTGGATTCGTAAACTAACGTTTATTCTACTCAACTTTTAATTCCAGGTGATACCATTAAGAGCCAGCAACCTGTTACAATCTGAACTGAAAAAGATCGTTTTTCTTGGAAATAAAGACTACATGGAGAGAGAGGTAATGCTACTGTATTTCGATTGCGATTTTTTTAGTCCTTACGTTTTAATTTACATGCATTCAGTACTAATGGCTTCTTGACTTCTACAATGTAATTTTGCTTTTAATAGATTTTGTGTTTTGTCTTTGTCTTCAGTGGCATCAGCTGTGTAATTTTGACGACGTATATGTGCTTCCCGTAAGTATTTTCATTCTTTGAGGATTCAGGAGTTCCTGAATTGACTTTTTGCAAACACTTCAAAATACATGAAACGTAAAAGCGTGGCACAAGCTTTGCTTTGCAACCGTGGAAACTAAACGACCCTTTATAGTCTACACAAGAGTTCGGAACATTTCTCTGAACGTCAATTTTCAATTTTCTCGGAGTTGTTTATCGTTATTTTCCTTCCAACGTAATCTTCAGTGTTTTAAAAAATCCCATATATTTAAAACTTCACTCAGCTGCTCCAGCTTGTTTCCAGATATCACAGATCGTCCAAATCAAACTGTAACATGTATAAAAACCCCAACTCGAACCTCCGACGCACTAGTCTGCTACACAGCCGTTTTTAGTGTCGTCACGCAACGTTCCTCCACAGGAGCGTTGCGTGACGACAGTAAAAACGGCTTTGTACCAGACTACCCACGCAGTCGTTCTTTTGGCTCTTCACGCAATCCTCCCCAGCTTGGGGAAATAACACGTGACCTATGAACGTCAACATGGGAGGCTACCCAAACTCGGGATTAGAGAGAAATTTTGATCCACTTAGCGCCCGAGGACAGGACGCCAACTGGGGTAACTCTATAGGCCCTTTACAGCTAGTCATTCATGTGGTACAAAACCGCCATGCGGAGAGCAAGGGACGCACTATGGGACAAGACAATTAAAGGAACCCAACCAGTTCGGTAACCGGTCATTTCGCCCCCTAGTCAGTCATTTCGCCCCAGTTACTTAGCCCCCTATTTTCGAGTCATTTAGCGCGCTTCAAATGTAATATTCCTTGTTCTATAAGCCGTAAAGCAAAACAAGCGCGCTTCAAATGTAATATTCCTCGTTCTATAAGCCATAAAGCAAAACAAGCGCGCTTCAAATGTAATATTCCTCGTTCTTTAAGCCATAAAGCAAAACAAGCCCGCTTCAAATGTAGTATTCCTCTTTCTTTGAGCCGTAATTCAAAACAAGCACGCTTCAAACATAGTATATTCCTCGTTCTAGAATAGAGGGCTTAGTAACCGGGGCGAAATGACTTGGGGGCGAGATGACCGGTAAGCGTAATTTCCTTTGTTTGTTTGTCTGATCCCATTGCGTCCCGTGCTCTCCAGCAAGGTGGTTTTGTGCCACGTGAGGGACCAGCTGCAAAGAGCTTATTGTAAGTCCAACGATCTGACCAATCACTTGTTTTCTCCGTCTTTTTTCCGTACATCACAGGGTTCTCCCTTTTGTCGGGCTGATCTACGAGCTGTTAATGCTAATCTAGCAGACATGGTAGTTTTCCTGTCACCTTCAACAGCTAGTAAAGCTGATGATCCAAAGCTCGCTGACAAGGAATCGGTTTTGGCTTCGTTGAATCTCAAGGCGATGTCATTTGATGATGCAGTTGGAATGTTGAGTGAAAGTACAAGGAATGCTTTTGCTGGGCTTGACTTTGGTGTGACACCACGAGTGGAGAGAAGAGGATCTGCCTATGGCTGCAATATTCCTATCATAACAGAAGTGGGTGAGTGATTTTTCGTACAGATCGACAATATAAAAAATTGTCAGGTGAAACGCATTGAAACGCGGCTGCGAGCTAATGCAGGACAGTATGTATATTACCTTTTGTTTTGCCAGCCACCGTTCCAGAGGTAGCCTAGGGAAAAGGTTTATCTGATGATCTGAAAACTGGTTTAGGTTGAGTGTGGGATCACTTGTTTGGTTAGTTATCCTTTGTGACTTTCCACCGTTGGATATTACTGATATGATGAGTAACAAAATGTTGAAATGCTTGAAAATTTCCACTTCTTTCCGGTAGCATCATAAACCCGACTTTCAACATCTTGCCCGTAGGGTCTTGAACTTTTAACATTCTGCTGGTAAAAAGTTAAGGAGGAGGTCAATTTTTTGAGTTCATCTCAACTCGTGAAATGAATGAAGATGACCTGAACTTCGGGAATACAAATCTAAACGAAGATTTGACCCTCACAGTTGTAATTGCAATTTAAGCAATTGCAAATTACGCCCGAACAAAGATGAGATATAAATGCTGCTGACTCATCTCCTGCCTTTCTCTCATGCAGCGTTTGACCAAAATGTGCAGTATTTGGATGTCGATGACGAAGATGATGAAGATCAAGATTTGTACATGACTCAGCCATTTGCCTGTGGAACAGCCTTTACAGTTTCCATGTTGGATTCGCTTATGAGCGCGGTTAGTTCATTTATGTACTGCTTTCTGGCTGCATCGGTTGCAATATGCCTGCCTCAGTTTGGCAATCCGGGGTCTTGGTTGTCGCTCTGCCAGTTTGATAGACTCGATCTCGAGGGAGGATTGCGGGCTCATTTCCCGAACAGCGGCTGATAATCGAGCCTATCCGTTTGACTGTAGGTAACAAAATTGCAATTGGTGCAGCTGAAATTTGTTTACTGCACCAGATTTGGGGCGATCGACATCATTCTAGGCCTGTGGGTGCGGAAACACATTTTTCACAGTTTGTAACGGTTTGTAGGTGACTTTGATCTCTTAACAATTGTATAAGTTATTCTGATTTTGCTTTATTATTACAGACGTACTTCAACCCGGACATTTTGACATTAGTTCGTCATCTGGTAACTGGTGGAGTAAGTCAGTTCCTGGAAGAACATATTGCTGAAGGGGATGAACTGAAAGGAGGACTGGATGCAGAACAGACTGCAGACACTAGAAGTCGTTGTAAAATTATACAAATGTCTTTGTTTGATGGACCTCTCTCTCAGTACGGGGTAAGCTCCTTTTTTAAAAATCCGTAGCAGGGATTATCGCATACAGCTGGTCCAAAACCCAATACGATCACAGTTCTAAGTAGTGTACCAACTAGTACACAACTGTAGGTAAAGAGGGCAAAATGTGAGGAAATTTTCTTTATCGAGATCTCTTAAACGTCGTGAGGAAGAGTTTTTGAGGTAAGTGTTGGGTTCTCTTTTTGGTTATCGTCGGTAAATGTGGGCAATCTTTTCTACGTGCTGTCATTCAGATAGAAACTCAAATCCAAAGTTGACAAACTTTAATGTTATGTTTTATTTGCTAATTTATTGGTTTATACGCTTTCGTCAACTTTTATTACAGTTACTTTATCACATTTGCCCAAGTAGGTAAGCGAATAAACAGGTAAACAAATGGAGGAAGATAGAGATGTGCAATGTGAAAAAAAAAACTTATATGCTACTAGCGCCACCCAAGGATTGACGCGCATGCGGTGGAGCGTGTTTAGACCTGGTAGCGGACGAGGGAACACACCCTTCTCTCCAGTTTCCTTCTCGGTTCGTTAGTTCTCTCTCGTCTGACTAACCAACAAGGGACTGCTCTCAGATAACAATTTTTTTTTCTCGGATGTCTTTTTTAGGATGGTGGCAAGTATGGGGATATGTTTTTGCACGCATTGCGGACCTCATCTAAGATCTGCCTGGGTTTGTATAGATTCCGAGACAGTCACAAGGTGCAGTTGGGAATCCCTTCATCTAAGCGATATGTCATCTGCTCTCCACCTTATAACTTTATACTCCAGCAAACAGATCTCGTTTTCGTACTGGCACATTCAGATCCAGAACTGGATAAATACAAAGTGTAAAGACACACAGAGTAATCCAAAAGAAAATACACTAATCCGCCTTTGTTGATCCATTCGTCACGAGAACAATACTGAGTCGAGTTTACTTTTGCAAAGTCTTCTGGGACTGTCTCTAGGAACAAGGGCAAAAAAGATTGGCGCGTCCCCACTAACCATCCCAGAAACAATTGCGAGGCGCATTTCGGGTCCAGTTCCCTTCTGGTTGCTAGCCTGCGAGCGAGCCCTCCTATTTGGGCAAACGAAGCGAGCCTCGCGAGAACGCGCGTTCTCGCGAGACTCGTTTCACTCGCCCAAATAGGAGAGCTTGCTGGCAGGCTATCTGGTTGCTCAAGTGACGAATTGTGAAACAAATATATTTTGATAGCAGCCTTATTTTAGAATATTTACAGTGTTAGTGGGTAGTTAGGAGTGACAACACACATTATATTTCAAATTACAGCCCGGGTGATTGGCGCTAGTACTGAAAAATTAAAACGGTGGGAGAGAAAAAAATCCCCCGCGCGTGAGAGCATAAGGGACTGTATAGATAGTGTTAAACCCAGGGTTAACCTGGCCAAATTTCTTTTGCGAAAGCAGTTTTTAATAGCACATTTCTTTGAAAACCTTTTGTACAAGATTTTGGTGTTTTATAGCATAGTACTATGTGAACAGGAATTTTATACACGTGTTTACGTTGTTGTTTACGCTTAGTGATAAAATTATTTAAGTATTTTCATTTGTCATTTGTCTAAAATTTCCGTAAACGGATGACAAAAATTCAAATCTCACCATGAAATGGTCCAGTCCGCAAACAATTGTCGTAGTCCTTATTCTTTAACTTTGAGTTTGAGTTGAGTGAATATTGTTATTTTGGGAGGCGGGGGGATGTTCAACCTCTACCCCAGGGCTTTTTCCCTTTGAATCTGGGCTCTTCCCAGATTCTACCGGAAAAGCTCCTTAGGGACGAGTGCAGGCAATTCCGACAAAACACAATAATGTAGAAACGTACTGATCGACCTCTGTGATTCAAAAGTTATTTTAGGCTAGGTCAATTTAGTTACCAAAAAGGACGTAACTGTTGCGTAGCTCGTTTTCGGGCTGTAGACTCGTAACGTCGTCGCCAGGTCCTCTCCGCGTTCAAAGTGTCCGTGGAAACCTATTTACAACGCAACCGAGATAAGGCAAGCCTTGGAATATTCTGTCGGGAAACCTTGACGAAAAATGGTCTTACTTCAGTATCTTGCGGCTATTTGTGTTTCATTCCTTGTGTAGCAAGGACATTATTTGATAATCTTTTACTGACGTGCTGATCTACTATTTACCACAATACGCACCGCCATTTCAAACTCGGGCAAGACCCTGGAGGCGAGTATTCAGGGCTCACAATAAACTGCAGTTGGAGCTACTGTTTTAAAGCTTTGAAAAGGAAAAACAGTGTGTCATTTGCTTTTTTTACGCAAACGTTTTTTACGCCGTCGTTGTTTCTATTTAGTCTTTGTCGTTTAGGTACAGTGGGATGAAAACCTAAATCTGGCATTTTTATTGTTGTTACTTTTTCATCTTCTCTTTATTTAATTGACTAGTAGGTATTGGTATAATATTTTCTTAGCAGAGAAACTTTCCCAGCAAATGGGAATCCGGAAATAGCATTACTTTATCCAACGTCTACAACTTAGCAATATCAGCAACACAAATTTGCTTGTTTTTAGCTACGTTAAAAGTATGGTTGTTTCCTGACGAGTTTCTGAATTGTTTGCTTTCGAGTGTTCAGCCTGGAGACTAGGGTTATCTTTGCCTTGTACCTTACGACTTCTTCCCAGGCCTTCTCTGTTGAAGTATTTTAGTGACGTAACCGAGACGAACGGCGGACAAACTTGTCCGGACCACGTGACCCGGAACGCATAGGCCGCGTGGAATAATGGGGTCTGGAGACCAGGCAAGGGTGATCTTACCTAAGCTGGACCAAAATGAAATATAATTTAATATAATATATTTAAGAGGAAAAGTACAACTGGTTTGTAACAGAAACTGGTCAGAGGAATTACGATATTATTTTAAAAAGAGTTTAACTTATTTATTATTCATCAAATGTTGCATTCTTTGATGGGTTTCACACTTTAAATAAAAACTAACGACATTCAAAAATGTCTCTTCTATTAAGTTTGTGAGGTGCTTCCCTGATAGCCTAAAATGTAAATAAACCCCCGGGCACTTACTGGAGATAAATAGGTAAACGAAAATTACTCCAGACTTGTGGTAAACGTGACGGTTTTTTATCGCAAAGAAGCGATTTTTCTTTCCAGTTCACAAATATCATTATACGCGCTGTTATCTAAACCACTCTCTCTTGTTGTGATGTCACATGCCTTGACTACTGCTGGCCCTCCTTGCTGTTTTAGGGTTTGATCTTCTTCCCCACTTCTCGCGTTCAGCAAAAATCGCTTCAAGAACCTCCCCAGTGGCCCAAGATTTGTACCAAATTTGACCAACGCAAAAAACGTTATAATTTCCGCAAATAAAACGATCAGTGAAAATACACATGCCGCTGCGACCGTCCAGAAAAGAGTTATAAAGTCAGTTGTTTCCAGTCTTCTGTAATCCAAACCTTTGCAGACTGATTTAGGAAACCATCGATCCGCTATTGACGCTATCGTTCCATTTTCTTCGTGTTTTAATACAGACTGAGAGACTTCATGCAGCCATGGAGAGTTCTTGGGGAGAGCAAAGCCATATCCAGAATTGGGCGCTGCCTCTTTCATTAATTTGAAACTACAGTTTTTGTCTGTGTTTGCGATTTTACTGAGCGATAAATAATCTCCAATTAATCCGTGGATCTCCCTGAAAACAATGTGGGGTTAAAAGAAGTTAGGATATCGTAGTTGAGCGAAAGAAGCCAATTAAAGTTTAGATAAGCATCAAATAATCAAAATTTGAGCATTGTACGAAGTTGTCTTACCCTTGCCGCATAAGTTCGACTCCCTCTTCCATGCTTGACACTCTGTGTCTTCGAAGATTAACCTCGTACATCTTTCGGAATGACGATTTAACGTGGTTCTTGAAATAATCTTCCTCGCTTGACCCTCCAATAACAGCTGCCCTAAACAGTGGAGGTTCTGATATAAGCTAAAAAATGAAAGAAGAAATTATGGTAGGTTAGAATGGTTTCCGGCACTACTTTTTAGTGAATCTTTGCCGCAAGTACTCGATTAACACCTAAAAAGTTGTGGTTATTTTCTTGGTGTTAAAAGTTACCATGGTAAAAGTATGTTTCCTTATTTGAGAACAGATGGAAGAGGGTCTCAATGGGGTGGTGGCATTTACGGTTATCGGCTAAAATTTTGGCTCTTTTACGGCTATCGGCTAATTTTTTTCAGTTACGGTTAACAAAAAAGTTAAAAATTAACTTCTTTTGTTTCAAAAAGTTAAATATTAATTAACCTGTATTTTTTTGTATCTTTAAAGCAGAATAAAGGTCTCAGGATCATCTCGGGATATGAAATAAGCTATTCTTTTGAATAATTTTAACATTTGATAGATCATACTTTTTATAAACTATTCCACTTCTAATATTTTTTTTCACATAAAAATGTCAATAGTCAATTTAAAAATAGTCTTTGTGAAAAAGCAAAGCACGCACGCGAATGCCTAACTCAAGGCCGGGGCGCGACATTCATTACAACAGAATGGCCGTTTTCACACTAAAGACGGATTATTTGTGTGAGACGGGTTATCTGTTTGATGATTAGCGTCAGATAGGTAATACGTCTTAATTTGAAAATGGAATAGTTTTAATTTTGCATGAACAATCCTCCTGACTTTATCCTTCAACTTCGACGGACAGTTTGAAGACGGTATCCGTTCCAGATAGCCTGTGTACAACCGCCCCTTACCCTCAGGAAAAAAATCGGAGAGTGGGTGTCTGTCGGGAAGGGGGCGACTGTACACAGGCTAGTCTCAGACGGATAATCCGTTTCTAGCTCTAGTGTGAAAACGGCCAATAACAAAATTCCCGTGTCCAGTGTTTTTAATGGTAGCGAAGGACTGTACGGAACCACTGTCAGCCGTTTTGCCTTGTCCGTAGGCCTTATTATTTCGCGTGGCTAATGCGTTTCGGGTCACGTGGTTTGAGCGAGTTCGCCACCGAAATGCCTTGACCGAAATTGCGTGGGAAGACGCCGTACAGGGACTAGGCATGGCAATGTCTACCGTAGCGTCAGAGAAAAACAAGGAAATGTTGTTTATCGGCAACTTGTTTTACAAACAGTGTGATCTCTTCGTGTTGTTTCACTAGTGTTTGAGGGCACGACCTCCTGAAAATCGCAAATATTAATCCCCAGCAAGAAGCCACACTTTCGCTATAGAAAAAAAAATAAGTTCCCCGAGAGAGCGGCCGAAATGGAAATGGGTCTTGGTCTTCACCTAAAAGGCGCTTTACCTAACGTGCGTGCGGAGCCAAACTAGCCACGAAATAAAAAACGCAACCATAAGTGAGTTTAGTACCTTCCTTAAAAGTAGCAAATCTAGGGAACAATTTCTTTTACGGTTAACTTTTTTTTCCCCCTTTTTACGGCTAACGGTTAAAATTTTTCAATTTTTACGGCTATCGACTAAATTTTTGGCCGTTTTACGCCTATCGGTTAACCCCATTATGACCCTCATGGAAGTGTTAACTCAAGAAAAAGTTTCAAACTCCCTCGGAATTTGTTTTAGCAGTGTAGCACCGTTGTTTTGTATCTCTGATGTTTGCCGCCGCCTTCAGTCTTCTCTACTAACTACGGTTTGAAAACCAACGTGGCCGTTTCAAAATCTCGTTCCCAGTGTTTTCTGCTGCTTTTCTCTCGTTCCGCAAAGATCAGTGGGATATAACTCTGGGAAAGAGGTTTGGCCGCCAGTTTCATTGTGACGTGTGTGATGTAAAAAGTACTAGCAGAAGCTCATTAGGGGTTTGAAGGTGTAACTCTCATATGTTTGCTTTGCCGATGCTCGTGAACATTCATTTTCGCAAGTACTATATTTGGAACGAGAACAAATGAAAACTGACCAATCACACTTCGTGGACGACTAGAAGTCATTTTACTCCAGGTTCTCGCGCCCGCTCAACGACGGCGGCGGCTACGAAAACGTCTCTTAAAAAGTGAATTCGCGCTGATTCAAAGTTTATCGCGCTTATTTTTCCACCTCGTTCAATTCGTCAAATGTTAGCAAACTTTTGTGGAGTAGAATTCTTGACTGACTGTATCTAAGTTCATGAAAAGGAAAAGAAAGTCTTTTTTCACGTCCTCCACAAAACGTGAAATTAGGCACTTTCACGTCGTAATAGTGCGCTGACGGCAAAGAAATGCACAAAAAAAGCGTGTTGTTGTTAAACATAATGCTTTTTTGAGGCCCTAGCGAGGGTTTCCAAATATGGTGCTTAGAAAAATGAATATTCACGAGCATTGAAGGCTATTTGCTGGTTTCCACCCCTTATGAGTTTCTGGTACTACCCGGTACTACTAAATACTACCCACCTTTGGATCGTTAACTCCAGTTATTGGAAAGCGATCAGTTTCAACCAGCAAAAATGCCGTCAAGTTGGCACAGTAAGTGTTAATAATGATGAGAGCAAGACAGGAGAAAACATAAGCTACAGTTCTAGAGCTGGTGCTAAGAGGAGTCCTCTCTGGTCCAATGTCTTTCCCAAATGCTACACCTCCAACATAGCTGACGGAATCTAAAAAACATCTCAAGTGTTACTCTTTTTCCCCGTCCACCGGATATTTTTGAAAACGGAGATTTTTTCTTCGTTTTAGCCTTTCATCCACACGAAAACGTCTTTTTCGGCTACCAAAGACGCAGGTTTTCAAAAACTTCCCCCAGAGTGGAGATTTTTGAAAACGCCAGCTTTTTGAGAAAAAAAGCATCATGTACAACTACAAAAAAAGACAATTAGCATTACGCATGCTCTGTAAGGGATGCTATCGTATTTCCATCGTTTTAGGGTTTTCATGTGGACAGGCGAAAACGATTCCACTACACTATGATGGACACGTATTTTTTGAAAACGGAACAAAAAGCTCCTTTTTCAAATATATCCGGCTACGTTTGGACAGGGCCTAAAACTGACCTTCAATTGTCGGAAACTGAGCAAGTCAAAATCACAACTATTTTTAGAAGGAGTACAAAAATGTAACAAAGAATGAAACGCAGATTGCGTTTTTCGCTTAGTGAATTTCCTATATTTTTTTTCATGGTTTATCTACAATAACAATTTATTTGGTTGTCTTCAAGAGAACTTTGACTAAACAATGATCCAGATAAATAATCTTAGCCGTTATCAGAAGCCTATGACCCGAAAAAAAACTGCACCGTATTTACGCGAAAAAGTGCGGCGCTTTATAAAATTTTCACGCCCAAGTACGGCACTTATTTGAGGGCGGCATTTATTTGAAAGTTGAGCGCGATAAGGAATTGTATTGACTATAGTATAATTATTTTCCGTGTTTAACCAACAGAATTAATGTCTTTTGATTTTGATTATTTCAGGGTCAGAGTGCTTATTCAGGGGCGGTGCTTATTCGAGTAAATACAGTAATTATTATTGACTTTAAGGTACCATGAAAAGTCACGGTGAAATTGCCTTCTTTCAAACTTCATCGCGATTATTCTAATTCACTGACTTCGTCTTTGCAGTAGGATCTCAAGGACAGTATCCAAGGTTAAAAAGAGGAAGAAGAAAGTCGTAGTATTTTTACCGTCCCTCATTACAAGTGACATTCGCGTCGTCCCGCAGGGAAAACAAGCGTACATGCAGTTGGAGGTATTATGATTGCAGCGTCAACATAAACCTAACGTCAGACGAAAATATGAACGTCTAGCGTTAAAATAAAAAGTTTGACTGTCTTGACTGGGCTGAACGTCAGACTTCCAAAGTCCGACGTTACGAGTTATACAACTGGGGAGGCTCAATTGTAGATCAGGATTAGTCTCTCCCAGTCTCTACTAGTCCATCGAGCAAAGGAATATGGAGGGCGCGAGACGTGAGAGGCCACCACCCTCGTTTCTCGCTTTTCGCGTGTTTATCACTCTACTAACTCTGAAAAAAAATTGCCAAAGGGGTAAAGGGGTAGTACGTACCTAGCAAGGTGAATCCATACAGGTCTTTACTTTCTTGAAGTTTGCGATGATGTCCCTGTGGACTCTTTCTGTCCAGCCACCAAATTACGATGATTAACCCAAAGTATGTTCCCAACAGTGTCATCCACAAACTCTTACTAAAAGGATCAAGCCAAGAATCTTTCAATAAATCTAGAAAAAAAAATTCAGCATATAATCCGATGGAACTCGACAAACCAGCATTATATTTTTAATTAGTAAAAGTAAAAAGGGGACTTAAATATCAACTGATATAAGTTGAAGCTACATATTGACTGTGATAATTTGTCAAAATGTTTTTTGAATGAAAAGGAAGTCATTAAACGCACGAAAATCGTGCGCCGTAGATAAAAGCGTGCAAGTGTGAATATATGTCACCTTTGTTTGAAGGGGAATGGAGCCCCGTCCATTGCGCAAACTCGAAATGGCTGCTAATGAGAAGCTATACTGTCCTCAAAGTGTCCCAAGGGACAATACGATACAACACCGACCAGACCCATCTCAACCTTAAAATAGCCAATAAGCATCAAGAATGATGCATACCTTTGCGTATTTCCGTTCTATTAATTAAGATTCCTAGCTCTAACAGCAGAGTTGGATGCGCAAAACTGATCACGCGCGATCTTCTTTCGGTGAGCCCCATTTCCAGGGAAAGCTCTGCATTGTGCTGTATCAATTCACCAACTATTCCATTCCAATGACCAGTAGCGTTATCAATTACCCCAAATCTGCCATCTGGATTGAAATAAACGTAGGCTTCAAAGTTTAAATCTTTCATGAGAAACGTAAGAAAATCCAGTGATGCTCCAAAGCAGCAAAACATCTTTTGAACCTCATGACAAGGCAAAAGGCGACCTACGCAACCCTCCTCACTGGCAACATTCACCTTGTAAACAAACGGCGGGTATTCATTCACAGCAACACGAATAACAGGTCTTGGATGTTGAAAAACTGGTGTGATAGATTTTCCGTCGGGAGATTTGTAGGTTTCCATCGCAACGCCAACTGGTGCTCCCATTCCGACAGGAAACCAGTTTTTCTCACCAAGCAGATCTTCGTTCAGATTCCAAATCATGAAAGTGTAATTCCTATTTTCGGTTTGTTTGGTATTAAATAGCATGCTTCTTTCTGAAACAGAAGTCTGTACCATGTTCCTGTAGAAAGGAATATAAAATTAGTGCAATAAACAAATCACCAGTTAGGGAATGAACAAACTGTGCAGCATTCCTTAAATATGTGCTCAGGCGCCTTCTTTAAAGACGGCGGATGATCGATGGCTGCTTAACTATTGAAACTAAAAACGACTGAGAAAAAGGGTTAGTTGTGCGCTCAGTAAAGCTTTCAACATTTAAAACCAGAGCGAGGTTGAAAGGAAGAAATCAAAAGAAAAACAGAGGATGTACAGGGGATGTACATTAAAAACTGTGCAAGGATTTGAATGTAAGAAAGAGGATTTACTTGTAATATCCTGTAAGAATGCCAGGGATAGGGAGGGGGCAACTGTAGTTTGACCTCTCTCGATATCAGATCGTCAAATATACTGAATTCAGCATGAAACGAGTGTAAGAAAAGCAATTTTTGCTTCCTCAAAGTGGAGTAACTCTTTGTGGGTGTGCAAAGATGTCAAAGATGTATTCACCTCTTGGAAAGTCGCCGTAGTTCCTGGGAGCTGATTTCTTTTTTGCAACTCATTACACCTGATTTCCTGAAAAGTTCCCTCAAACTTTCTTCAAAAGACAACTGAAACAACAACATTATGTCGCGAAGAGCGTCGTCATAGATACCGTAGTCATGACAACGTGTTGGCCTTCTAAGACTGATTTTTAATAGTCCTTTTGGGAGATTGCTTAATTCATTGACAAATTGGGTGGTAATGTCAGTTATAATCCAAACAGTCTTATACTTGTCAATACCTAACTCTTGAATTAACTTGAATAATCTTTCCTCGTTGCCTGACCTACTATGCATGACAATAGCTTCCGTATTATTGTTCGTAATTGCATTGTTGATTTCTTCCATTGTTTTATTTATATTTGTGTCTTCCATTAACCAGATTATTTTCCGGATGTTCCATTTTTCTTTTAGAGCAAACTTTTTTATCTGCTCTGCAAAAATCATTCCTTCGAAGGTCGCTGACACTATTACGCAAATACCGTGCCATCGATGTTTAGTGATAATTCTCCAAGCTGACGTAACATAGTGATACACTGAAGGAGATGCTGTTCTTGAAAATACGGCCAAGCTTTCCTGAAGATAATAATAGAAAAATTTATTTTACATGTTACTCTAAGTATCGCATTGCAACTTTCTTTTTGGCAAATAGTTTCTGTTCGAATTGGTGTAAATGTTTTGCAAGTTTTATTGAATTCCATCCAGTAACAAGATTAATACAGGCGACTTTTTCTTTAACTTGTATGTTTTGTTTTCTTTATGAAGTTCCAGGGGCATATGATCCTTAGTCTGTGTCTTTCCGTATGAGTACATACGCAAGGGAATAAGATGGAATTTGATGTGAAACACTGAGTTCTCTTAAGTACCATCACGTGACCTGCATTGGGAAAAAAACATACAAGCCAAAGCTATTGATGAACACATACGTGGTGCGAAATTTCTGAAGTTTAAACTGAGCTTTCCCTCACAACATGAACGGTTTTTGTTAAAAGCATGCCTACAAAATGTCGTCATTTCTTAGCAGCTATGTACACCAGTGGAAATAGATGACTATTGAAAGGCGATACAAATACAATTACAGAACTTGTATAGTTTGTCTTTTCAGTAAGGCTAAAGGGAATAATAAATCATTAAATATTTATGACAATCACCAAATAATTATTTCTTGGGAAATTGAGAAATAAAGCTATGAAGATTGATTTAGATTTTTAGTTATTCATTTCTGTTGAAGAAACTCTTGCGATAAGCGTAGATGTTTCAGGACACTAACTTTATTTAGGTTTCTGTGCCAGTCATTATCACCGAAAAAAAGGGGGAAATATAGTTATGCATTATGTTTTTTTTAAGACACGCATCGTTTTTACCTGAGTCTGAAGAAGCTTTTCGTCTTGAAATAATCCAACCGTTAAGACGTTGAGATCTTCTAGCACTGAGGAGAAAACTAAATCTTCCTTCGTGGCGTCTACAAATACTGTCCCGTCAATCTTGTCAAAGTTCCTTTCTATAAATGAAAGTGCCTCGAGGACTCCGCCGGATTTGCTGCGGTTTATAATCCGAGAGACGTTAGATTTTAACAGCTTCAAGTGTATTAGTTCAGACGGTCGTGAAAAAATGTCTTGGCGCAACACTTTTTCAGCCTCCTCGTAAAAGTATTGATTGCAATGTGTATTAAACAATATTAACACAGTGACATTGTGACTTGTTTGTGAACAACACGCCGTAAACAAGAAAATAAGAAACCATATTGTATTAAATTTCAAACGAAATGTTCCAGCCTTAGACGAAAGACTGTCTTCTCCAGTCATCTTCCCTTCTTCTCCTGGAAATATTGTACAGTTAGTCTTTTTCTTTTGCCATCGTCCTCCTTGAGGTTTCTTTTAGACGGAATAGGCAAAGTATAATTTAAAAAAGATTCTGACAAATTAATTATTCTTTTTTCTTCACCATGGAGTTTAACAATGGACAACTTGAAAACATATAGTATTCTCGTCCATTTGACTTGATCCAGTCGTGGAAACCTACTGTGATTTCTACAATGTCCCTTGAGTTCAGGTTTTTGGAAATAAAACATTTTTGGAAATAGATCTATATCACCTGGACACTGACAATAAGATATTGTTTGTCATCTAAGGATTCGTTAATAAAAATCCATCATTCTATGTATCCGATAACAGCGGTATTATTGGTCGGACTGTAAATTTAAAACTTTCCTGTCAACCATCGATAAAACTGTTAGCTCCGGTAGGAGATTAACAAGCTTGACTTTTTTTCACTCACTCATTCGCTCACTAAATTTAATCAACTCATAATCGAACCTCAAAGCTTCCTCTTTTTCCTTTTTTTACTTCCTTCTCTCTATTCATATCTTTTCTTTTAATTGCAATACATGGTGCATTTACTACATACACAGTACAAACAAAAACCCAAAGAAACTGGTTTGAATTCATTGTAACATGTCATATATATTGTTACGTGCATTACAGTAAACATTATGAAAACTTTCTTTTAATAAACGTGCATTACAAGAAGTATTGGGCCGCTTTTTCATGTTTTGCACCTCATTTCTAGGATAAAATTTCTGTTTAAAAAAGAAACAAACTTTTTTCTTTCGTCAAAAAAAGTGATTAAATCTGGATACTGATAGGTTTTTCATCAAGTTCATTAGTCAAATAAGCCATTTCTCAATTTTATCAAATGATGAATTATTGAACAGTTGGTTGTTGTTACTGTGTTAAATGTACAAAAACGTAAATGTTTACCCATTTTTTGCATAAAAAATATATTTCAGTCCATCATAGTAGCAAAACTGATCGGCCGGCATTGAGTAAGCTGCAATACATAAAAAATGAAACCGAGAGGGGATCTCAGAGTTAATTTTTTTTTTAGTTATAAGTGCCATAAAGTTAGGAGACTAAGGTGAAGTTCTTAGTTCTTTATACTTAAATTAAAAGTGATGTTACACGAGACGATTCGCAACGACGATTTGTAGCGCAGCACGGCGTTCCAATGTTGTTGCGCCATTGTTTCGAAAGGTTACAACATTGTTCCAACATTGCAACGCAGTGTTGCGCTGTGTTGTCGTAGCTGTGAATCGTTCCGTGTAACTTCACCTTAAATCTAGAAAAAGGGTGAAAGAGAGGTTGTAGTTTTTCGACGTAGTCAACGGGGAGTGGTCGCACCGTGTCTTCCAGATTGATAAACTGAATATACCGGTGTGCTCTCCTTGTGTTGAGTTGTGTCTGTTGGCGGTCAACGCAATTTATGTTTTAGCCGCTAATGTAAAGACGGAGTTAAATCTAAACCATTCTCTCTTGATCTAAACTCAAGCGTAGGAGTCAATACAAGAGAACATGATCATATGTACCGTGAGTCGCCGTTTCAATAGACACTCTACTAGCTAATACTTCTCGTTATTATTTGAATGGCTATGAACTTATTGGCCGATAACTCGTGATGCAGCCGACTATGATGGCTTTTGATATCTAGGTATGCTGTGTAAAGGATCGTGATTCTCATGTGATAGCGCGTGTTCTCTTTTATGTCTCGTGATTTATTGCGTTGCGGTACTATCCACTTAGTTAAAGAACCAAATTTACCCGGGAAGTTGTGTCTTATGGTCGTTTCGTCATCAGGAACAGAAAATAAAGTAAGTGATGTCTTATATGTTGTCTAATACCCTATTCTCTTCTTTCAGCCAATGCGCGCTTACTACGTTTTGTAATTTCAGTGAAGATGCGAAATCATCTAATCGTTTACGACCCTTACTCCGGTTGCTGCTTTGTTGATCTTCTATGTCAGAAAAAGTTGATCAGTCAAGTTATTAGTTTTGTTCCTTTTTATGATAATTTTATTTATACCCTAAATATGCTGTTTTCACAATCAGCTAAATTAAAACTTATACGTGATCACAAAGAAAAAGTTGATCTTGCGCAAATGCCACTGACGTATTTGTCAATTTTATCATATTGCGTATTTTCTTTAATTTTACCTTACAAGTATCCTGAAAAGCCTGGAGTCATCCAGTTTAGTGGTTTACAGATTTTGAAGCTAACCTAAGTACGCAAGTCGTATATTCTTTCGACGGAAAAGGTAAATTTGTTTTTCAGTGAAATAAGGGCGAGGGGAGGGGGGTACTCACTACAATGGCCAATATACGGAGAGGCTGCACCAGAAATTAAAGGGCTTCAATTCTCAGTCAGTCTTAAGGTATGTGACATGAGAGGGTAGGAATTTAACGAGATGAAGTATATTAAATGTTGGGGAAATCTAGCTGTTACTTTGTTTTTCATAAAGGGTGATTTAACCTAAGTATTTCAAACATATCCATCTTAGCTTATGGGTGAGGAAATAAAAAAAAAAAAACGTCCTGGCTTATTTATTTGTTCAAAATTAAAGAAGGGCCGGTTACAGTAGTTAAAAGGGATACTGTGTTCCGTTTTAGGTATGTGAAATGGGTCAGACTACTTATCATAAGTTGAAGATAAAAGAAAGGTGCGCTTTTTACGGTCAAAAATGATCGAAATGAAAGGGTGGGGAGGCTGAACCTCAAATTGTGCGACATTTTTCGTCATCTCAGTCCCGGGGGGGGGGGTTATCCCGCGAATTTTGGATAGGGGTGTGCCGCGAAGGTTCGTGAACCCTAACCCTATTTAAGGACTAAGAAAGCGAAAACTGATACCCTTTTTAAGGCCGAAAGCCGAAAAATGACACCCTGTTCGAGGAAAAAACAAAATTATTAATAGCATGAAGAGGAAAAAGTTATTTCTTCTCTGTAACATTGGATGTATAGCATCAAGCATAAAATACTAGAATAAGCCTAGTTTTAAAAAAAATGTTCGTTTAGGCGGGCGTTTTCACACTCCAGTATTAGATAATACAATTAAGACAATTAAGCTACCCTATCTAAGGACCACACCAGGGACACACAAACAAAAGGGTCCTTTCCTTGATTGGGAAAGCACTGAGTTGCTCTGTCTAAACATGACTTTACAGAAGCGAAAGCCACCGTGAAGTTTTTTTGAAATACAACTGCAATAACTTGCAGCAGGTTCTTTTCGTTTTGCGAATTTTAATAATTTGTTTCTGAAATAGCCGATGCTGTTAAAATAACGACGGTTCAATCTTATCTTAACAATTAATTGACAAATACACTTCACGTTCATGTTCAGATCGCCGAGTAGCTTCTCCGGTCATGCGGAACAAACCATTTGTTACAGTATATACAATACGTTTTCACTACCAAAGTGGAAAGGCAGGATATAAAAAAAGACTGTAGATACCTCCTCAAATTATTTAGTTCCGAGACAGGTGAATTTAACTAGTATTTCCATGAAAGTTAATGTCTATAAATCATAAACCTCTTGAAAACTAATTTTAAAAATTTCCTATGTGAACACAGGTCAGTGTCAAAGTGCACATGATTTTACCAAGACCATCATGAAATACGTGATTCGAAAGAAAACGTTTGTTTTCTATTTCGGCCTCTCGGTTTTGATGACTAGCTGTCCGTCCAAACAATTCTTACATGAACTTTCGCACGCGTGAAGAAATATCCTAAATACTTTTTCTCTCGTGGCACAAACATACATCGCAATAACGTATTGAACGCACAAAAATTGTTATTTTTATTAAAGACAAATTTGTAAATTTAATCGAATTTAATTTCAACAATCTTACGGTAAACTAGAAATAGGAAAATGCTCTATAGTTTGACATCATTGAAAGGAAAATATAGCTGAAGGCATCGAACATTCAGGTAATTAGTAGTTTCTTGGGGGAAGGAGGTTTCAACAGTTTTGCTTCTAATCCGTGAGTATATCCAATACTTTCGTTGCGTTCAAAAAAAGAACTATCTATTCGGTAATATCAAAGTTCAACCACGGTTTATTTAAACGTTATTCTCACTTACAATAGTTTCGTTTTTCAATCCGTGTGAAGTCTGAGTTTATTGAGAAGAAATCTTCCAAACTCCCATGAACTCTTAGAAAAAAATCGTCCGAAAGATTCTGTTTGAAGCTTGACGTTTGAAGTTTTGGAGCATACGTGTATGTTTCAAGTATATGCTGAAAATAATTAACTCTCCCGACAAGTGAAACCGTTAGTCAATACAGATGTTTTTGTGGAAGGATTACCACGCATAATCCAACTGGCTAGCTTTACTTTGTCTCAGTTCTAGCGGCATGGCTGACTAGTTTTGACTCTTTGTGTTTTCCACTCTACTCATACGAACATTTTGATCTTCGAGTAATACCTTGAAATTACATGTGTTGAAATTCAAGGCTTTGCTAAGATCCTTTCAACAAACATTTGCTATCATGTAGAGACTTACTGTATTATTAGTAGTCACGTCCTGAGAAAGACGTTCAGCAATACTATTAACAAGACAAGGAGTGGCAGAATCAGTTACTATAGCCTGAAATCAATGGATGAGTGAGTTAACATGCAACTCCCTTTCTAAAAGAGTTGCAGACTCTTCAAACCTCAAGGAGCTGTCATCTGCTGTCAGAACTATAATTATACACTATTGCGCTCCTCGTAAAACTAATTGAGTTTTAATTTGTTTGGTTAGACACAGTTGAAAGAAAATCTCAATTTCAAAACAAACAGCTTGCGTTAATTGCTGGGTTTCTGTCGCACGCATCAAAAACTTTTTTGGTTCAATTTTCACAAAAAAAAGCTTGGCGACTTGAGATCAATTACACTGGCGGGAACAATATCTACTGCAAAACTAGAGCCGGAGACATCGCTTTGATCACAATAAAAACAAAAGCGTTCAAAAATGTCACGGTCATCATTTAGTGATTAAAAGCGCTCGTGACAGAACAATAAAAGCTTTATTGTACATCACTATTGTAACTAGATCAACAGACCGTACAAAGTTAACCTTAAAAGAAATGAAATGGCCTTATCTCCTTGCTCCCTAACACCATCAGTTTTGAATTCTCACAGCTTTGGAAAACTGTTTTCATCTGTTTTGAAGATCACAATTCACAATTATTAAATTTCACAGAGGTGGGATGGGTGAAAAGTGATTCTCAGTCATCTCTTCTTAGAACATTTGAGGGCTATGAATTGTTTTTAAATGTTTTAAAGTTAATGGTCGTTCGCAGTCATAACGTTCTCTTGTTCCAGGCGCGGATCCACACCGGTTTCCACGGTTTTACGGAAATCGGTCAGATATTTCATAAAAAAAATATTTTTTCTGGAAAATGGTTTGGATAATTTATCTCCCTCTAATTTCCAGGCATTAGAAATAATAATAATATTCTGCCGATTTGTAAGGCTTCATCCGAGGAGAATGGAACTGGCCAATATGCTGTCCAAAGTTTTGACTCAGAAACCCAGGTATGGGGACTTTAGGGAGTTAAATCCAATAGTATTTCCTGGGAAAGCATGCCCCGGGACTCCGCCTTGTTTAGGAAATCGGTCCGTATTTATTCTAGATCCGCGCCTGTGTTCCGTAAAACGTTTAAGTGAAAATAACTCCATTAAAAACAGCAGTGACAAAAAAGCTAAGAAGAAAGTACCTAGAGGGATCAGTTTCCTTTAAAAGTAAATGAAACGAGAATGTAATTATCACTGCCTCCTTGGAGGACCGAAAGAATGACATAGAAAAACAGTTTTTGTAAAAACAAAATAAGCTTAAATAATCATTGATCTGTAGAGATGATGCCTGATATTATTAATTCGTTGTTAATACATTTATGTTAAATATCTGAAACTGATTTTGCCGTAACGTCAGAATGTTATTTTGGCCGTCCTCATGAAGACAACCTTGAGGCTGTATAATTTACGAAGGGTAAACAAAGTACTAGGTCAATATTTGCATCTTTTGTCTTTAAAAATAAAGACCATTCACAGCACTAAAGAGTTGATAACGACTGCCTCGAATATTAAAATTAATCTCAGAAATCACAAGTGAATCGTGAAACGTGATCCATCATCCATATATGGATGCTAGAACCCAGAACTTACTTTACTTAACGCAGTCAATGAAGACGTAGCCGAAACTTGAACAAAAAAACGGCTTCTGGAAAATTAAACTGTAAACAAAAACAATGTATGCTAAGTAATTTGTGTATAATCAAGATCGTTGTAAAGTCAACAACTCCTTAAAGTGATACGTTATTTGCTGTGGTTACGTGAAAAATCGCACGAACAAGAAAAGTCAAAAAGGCCGCGTTTATTTCCAGTTCCTTCTACTAACAAACTTAAAAATCATTTTAAAAAAACAGTTTTCTGAATCAAATTAAAGTTTCTGTTTATTTTGGATTTTAAAGCCTTTGCTCTAGATTTCCACTTTTCTGGAATACGGTTTACTATACCATTATACTTGACTTCCGTGACTTCCTGAAAAAATGACTTTCTTTTTTAAAGATGCCGTTTATTGCTTGGTCAGGGGACCAGATAACACCTTTCCCAATTAGCGACAGTGACTGAGCCATGAATGACGTTTCTTCAATTCAGTAATGGTCGGTTGGAAAGAAATTAGCATAACAGAGGAATAATTGTTTTATGAGTGGTGTTATGAAGAATCTTAGACAGTATTACCTGCGGGCACGAGGAGGACTATCAAATATTGCGTAACCTAAATGGGCGCAGAACAATATCATGCAATGTAAGCAAAGCAAACAGTGAGCTCGGACGCTCAACCGGGTAATTATCGCTCTTGGTTCTATGTTCTCACACCAAATCAAAGTTGTCAACAGGAATTTAAGAACTGTTAATTAGCTTGGTTGTCGACACTCCATCAATCAACTGTGGTCCCATTGGACTCTTTTCAAGAAAGAATCATTGGCTGAAAACTTAATCTTATAATACTCGCCTCTGAGGCTTGCTAGACAAGTACTACAATACCACGTCATACACGTGCAAATTAGTGATATGTACACATTTTCACTGTAGGTTGCATATTTAACAGAGACCTCTAACGGCGCCGGTAACCAGACAGTCACAGCAGTGGAATCTAAAGTCAGTTCAGTCAAGCGCCTGTTATCAGTAAGGTTACGTAAAAAAGAGCGGGAAATGATCAGATACGAAGATACCAAGCTACTCAAGCTGTTTGTCGGTGGGCTTCCATACGAAACCGATGATCAAACTCTGAGAGAATATTTTGAACAGTTTGGGGAAATCAGGGAGGCTGTGGTCATTAAAGATCGGGACACGCAAAAGTCGAAAGGCTACGGTTTCGTAAGTGACTGTCGCTCTGAATCTGAACGTTTCGTTAAACAGCCTTTTTGGTTCTTTGTTGGCAACTTCTAACCAATGATTTCATAATCTGTAGGTTACGTTTCACGACAAAGAATCGGCCGAAAAGGCGTGTGTAAACAGAAGACCGGTTATCGACGGAAGAACAGCGAACGTAAACTTGGCTTACATTGGCGCCAAAGTAAAACCGACTAAAGGTCAGTGTAACAGATCCGAGTTTCTCAGTTTTAAGCCGCAACAACGTCTAAGAGAGAAATCTGTGGCGTATCATGGCCTCATTTTTCGCTTCACTAACACTGAATCAAACGTAAACCCTATCACTTTCAGAAAGAGTAAATAATACTGTTTGATTACACATGCGAACGTGTCCTCTCTTTTTGTGTTTCTAGGAAGTGGAAAGAATGTCATGACGAGTTATGGATATGGATATAAGCAGAATACTGTGATAGGGTAAGCCGCCTGCCTGCTGCTGCCGCGGGATCACAATAATCACCACTTAGCCCTGAAAAGCAACGTTTTTGTAATGGGCAGTTTTTTGTAGTTGGTAAAGTAATCTTAAGTACAGAATGGATTTTACCTCCCTTGCACGATTCTCTGATAAAATAAAATTCGAGCAGAGTTTGTGAACAGTAACGTAAGAAACCGTATATCGATTTTAGCGAAACCGGCAGCTACCCCGGGTAATTTGAAAACCAAATATTGCCGGCTTTTACACCGCTATACAGCTGGTCAACCAAGTCCACAAAGAACACAAAGGTATCCAAATTATAGTGTGTTTTGGGCATGAAAGTCAAACGGGTCCGACTAGAATGTGGTTATTGTGGCATTCATCAATTAAATCAATTAGGAATAAAAGTTGTGAGTAATTTAAAATGTTCAGGGGGTACAAAAAAGGTTTCTTTTACGACCACAAGATCACTTAACCTCATCGTAAAACTACATTTCATTTAGTAACAAAATGCTCTTATTTTGAATGAATCGTTCTCATAAAAGCAAAGTGAAGAGAGACTGCTTGTTTAGATGGACAATGAAGCACAATGGCGTCTGGCTCGATAATAACTTTTATGTTATAAGCAGTCTGTGTGTTATAAGGGTCATGTAAATAAAACAACTAATAACCACAAACTTTAACAACAGCGTGATTATTAAGCGCTAAGTATTCAAACCGTAGGCATCCGCCACTCGGCAGTCAACTGGCATATCCACGGGTTATTGAAATGACAAAAACAGTTCATGGAATGTCGCGGCATGCTTTCCAGATCGCCGAATACTTTGTTCTTAACGTTTCTCAGTATTTTTCGTTGCTTACGCTTTGAAAAACAAAAGATCTAGACCTCAATAAAGGTAACTAGTTAAAATTAACTTTAATTCAAAATATTTACTCTTTTTATGTAAAAGAATTGAATCCAATCAGTGAGCTTAATCGAAAAAGTGCAACCGTTTTTCTTTTTTTTTTCCATTTCTGTCACAGTAACTTTGTTAAACAAAATATCAAACCTTGACTTGAGTTTAATCTATTGTTGTTCAAATTTCTTTTTCTTCAGATCTCAGCAATTTCCTTGTAATTTCTCAACTGGTTTTTCTCAACCGATCACAGCTCAACCGCTCCAGACAGTATCCCTTCTGACTCCCCAGTCACCAAATGGTCATATACCTGCTAGCGGAGGCATTCCACCAACAGCACCCGCACCTGTTCAGCTTATTGAATACAACGGGGTGCCTACATTAGTTTTTGGTACAACAATGTACGACCAGATATATTACTCGCCAGCTTCTTATGTGCCTTCTCCTACTCTTTCGCCACCCAGCTCGGTAGCAACGTCATTTACGTATCAAACTGTTGCCCCTCAATCGCCGCCATTTAATTCGTTAAACGGTCAGCAGTTTTTTCCAACACATGTGGAAATCATAGGACAGCCACAGCTCTAAATGCTGTTCTAAACCGCTCTTATGGAAGTTGACTTTATAGGAAAGATTCTCTAGTCAGTAAAACCTTTGAGCGAGAGACGGGACCTTTAGAAGAATGCTGCACCAGCGTCTTTTTGCTAATTACTCGCTGCTCTCGGTGATAATTGGTGAACCTAAAACACAAATTTAGTATTATAGAAAAACTGTAGGAACATATCAGAATTCATAAAGCTATGCAATGAACAATAAGAGATATTTTTAATCAATTTTCTAATTTATTGCCAAGAAGAAGAAGAGACAAGGGGCTTTAATTTAGGCGTAACCGTGTATCGTAACGGTTTTTATGTTACGTAATTCAATATGTACAGTCGACTAGATGCAGAAATAACCTTTTGTACAAAGATGCACAGACCCTAGTACAAGCTTTTAATAAGTAAGTCATATACAAGTTCAATATATATAAAAAACAAATCACTACTGTTCAAGACATTAAATTAATCATCATCATCAAATATGGAGGTTCTAACAAAGTGAGCTCTTGAATAGACAACCTTCTGCGATTCCAATCAATTGTAGTAACACAATAGAAAATAAAAAATGTTACGCATTTTGTTGTCTTTTTGTGTTTTCTTTAGTCAAAGCAATCAAGCTAACGCAAAATCATCAAATGAGATCTATTTGCCCTTCACTTCGATTCTTTCTGATCCCTGATCGCAATAATGTTAATTCCTATGTCTAGTTGTGGAACCTAAACCGACGTGGACCCAGCAGTATTCCAAGTGATACAGTTCACCTTTGAAAATTATCATCTTCACATTGATAGACAAATATGTCGGGGTCCAATTGAATGACAAGTTTTTGCCTTTTCACAATAAAAGCATTGTCATATTTGATGAGGTGAACGTGAAAATATTTTACCGAGTTTCATTCATGTTCCATTGTAACTGTAGAAATCGAGTTAAGAGGGCAAGATAAGCAATGATAATAAGACCTGATACCTCTTTAGATCTTGATGGGATTATGTTTCTTTATAATATTTTGCCAACTAAAGGCATCTCTGGACAAAAGAAACTGCTGGAGGGAAGAAAACTCCTTCTTCACTGACACCGCAAATCATTTCTCACTGCTTGACGCCTAACAAGGAACGCAAGGTTGATAAAAAAGTAGACTGGCCTCGGGGCCGTGTCTAACCTTCATCACAGCCTGTACTTATATAAGGTGCTCATAAATCACGGAAAGTTTTGAAGCTTTTCTAAGTGGTTGGCTAACATATTTATAGTGATATAGTCGATGATAATTCCTTTTATGAATAGCGGTAATAGACATTTTTCCTGTAAAGTGTTACTAGTACATTCCTTACGAGAGAAAACGTGCAGTTGAACACGATACGAGTTTATCTGTTCACAAGACCGTGTCATAGTTCAACACAGCTTGTGAATAGAAACAAATTAAAAGTGGGGCAGCTTTGACGGGCCGTTAAACAGAAATATCACTATTGTTCGAGCGAAATTTTGTTTCTATGTTGTCAAGGTAACCGAGCCACTAAAAAGTACTTATCATATGACTGGATGAATCTGATTTATTGCATGATAAATCTCTCGAACCTTAATTTAGTGGTTGATAAAGATCTTATTTTCCTGCTTACGGACCGTCAAACGTTTGGTTCTTTATCAGGTGCGAATTTTGGCTAGAACCTCAAGATTGTTGCCATTCATGCATACCACGTTCTATACTATCTTGTGAGTGTCACTCAAACCATGACAATGTCACGAGCGTTCAGACAATGATTGGGGCGTAAGTTTACTTTCAAAACCCCCCAATTGTCCCTTTAAGTCTATACTTAAACACTGCAATTTATCATCGTGTTTCTGAATGGATCCTGGATTGTGACCACTCAAGTATAAGGAACATTTGGCATCACCTTTTTACTTAACGTTTTCCCTCTCCAGGAATCACGATCCAGTCCAATCCTCTTTTTACAGAACAAATCCCGGTGGCCCGTTAAAAAATTGAAGGTCGATCATAACTTGCAACGTACGATTTACGATTTCAAAAAATATTGTCAAAACTCAGCGTTATTTTTAATAACCAAACACATTTTACAACGTCTTTCAAAATTTCTAAATTAAACCGCATTAAAAAAAGGGAAAAAAGTAGATTATACTAGGGCGTGACAAGAAATGTCAATGAATTTAAAAATACTGTTATTATTACCCACAGGTAGCAGGATCACAGGTCATTAATCTGTAATATGCTGAAGTACACTTGTAAAGTAAAAACCTGATTTGATTTCCAGGATATTTATAACCACTACAAAATCACATGCTTGTTTTAGCTTGCCTCTACTTGACTCGTGAACTTGGCCTACCACATTGTTCTTAGACAGACGGTGATGTTCGGCAAGTCACAAGGCGAAGGACCAAATGAAAGCATTTATTTCCTTCTCAAGTGAAGCCAAGTTTTTGTTTTGTCTTTTTTTATCCCCCTAACCTATTACGGTCTGAATACACCTGTTGTTAAAAAGTAAGGAAATTGAATGTAAAAACAGTCCAAAAACATATTAGATGGATTTTTAATCATAACGTCTTAGTATCACTAAGAGTTAACTGAGTTGATGATCCAAACATCGCTAAATATATATTACAGCAACCACTCTAAAACAAATATTTAAAACAAAAGGAAGTAAACTGGGGTCAGCTGCGGCAAATGCATGATTTCCGCTTCAAATCATACAGGTTAATAAAGGAGACTGGTTATGTATAGGCGGCAAACATCAAAGATAACTAACCAACGGTCCTGTAGTTTTAGTGGCTCTCTGACTGTGCACAATCCTTTGCACTTTGTGCACAAATTGTGACGGAATAAATTAATGCGACGATGTTATTGGTCAATAAGATCAAATTGATAGGAAAAAATCTTTTGAGCGCTGTGCACCGTCCTGTTCACAAAACATACTGCAGACAAAAGTCTGGCGGGCTTCCTAAAAATTCCATTCCATTAACTATGGTTTAATACAGGTGCCTGTCGGTATTATATTATATAACAAGAAATGGACACCAGGACCCGGTTCCTCAAAAAATCGTCTTTAGACAGCTCCAGAGGCTTGAAAGGAAGGATGGATAATGGAGATTAAAACAGTCACCCAATCTTAGCCTCTTTGGATATCACGCTCTAAACTCCAATCCCTTACTGACCCATTCTACGCATTCCCTGTCCCTGAGGGAGGTTACCAGGCTAAGAATCTGGGGAAGATGCAGCACATAGATGAAACAGCCAAACAATTAGAAGCTAGGCTTTCTTAAGGGGAATTTAAGAGTTGATCTGAACTATTCTAAAACTAGAGAAAGCTTAAAGAGGATGCGGAAATTATGTTCGGCATATAAAAGTTGCCCAGATTTTACCACACGTTTTAACAATATCTTGACTAAACTAAACTGGAGACGACTTGAACAAAGACTACTTATATCAGACTAATCACTCAGGCGAGGACAAAGAAGGATCTTTTATAAATACGGCCTCGGCGTTTACACGTGATCACGAGCCACGCCCACCCCTCAATAAACGTTCTCTAGTTCCAAGCGCCTTTCCTTTTTAAACCGACACAAATAACTCAATGGAACCTAGTTACCTTCGCTGAGACTGGGTTGAGGGTAGGTTTTTGGAAATGTTAATCAATGAGATAGCTAAATTTAACTAACGGTTAGCCCTAACTTCAAGCAAAGTTTTTTCGCATGGGAAAATGTAACTGAAGCTTATAGTTCTTTACATTTTTTACTCCGTAAACGATACTCTAAAACAAAATGTAGGAAGATAAATTTCATTATGCTAAGCCGTTACCAATCGTACATCATTTCACTCAGAGAGAGTCAAATAAGGAATAACAAATAAGAACCTAATTCAAACAACTTTAAGCGGACATTCATCGCAAAACAAGTCAAGAAAAGACGGATTGTGCTGCTTAATACGGATTAGATCACGCATTATTTAACCAGTTACAAGTCCTGAGGTATTTTTCCTATGTTTCAGACAACCACACGATAAGTTATTTAACCTAAAACTAGTCCCGTTAATGGCTTTTTTGTACCTTGAACATAACCGCTCCAACGGGTTGAACAGAACCATTATGTTGTTGTTTTTTTTCTTTTTTTCAATGTTACCCGAACTAAAATTCAAATTGTACGTTTATTGCCAAACGTATAAAAAATTAAATCAGGTAAAGAGCATTTCATTTACTTCTCATAATAATCCAGTTGTCTCACTGGTACGGTAATTTAAAGAGAAAAAGTAGAACAGACTAGAGGCTTTTGTCCGCTTGAAAGGACACATCAACTTACAAGGTAGATTCCTTCAAAAGCCGAAAATTACAGGAGATGGAACAAGAGAACCGCCGGCAAACACTAAGTAAATTTGTAAAGGTTTATGGAAAGCAAAGAAACAGGAAGGAGTGCACGTTATAAAAATGAATATGTAAAGAAAACTGATTCCTTAATGGCCTGGGAGTACCATGAATTACACAAGCTCAATTAACCAGGGGCATCCAACAACTGTTTTCTATAAAATGTCTGTTCGGAGAAGCAGATGTTCCCTAGAATTTTTCAACTATTTGAGGACGGCTTAAAATTTCTAGATGACCGTTCTATTCATGAACAATTTTCGAAGTTTATTTGATAAATTGCCTATGATTTTCTCAAGTTTAATTTCTCACATGTCACTCCTCATGTTAGGCATATTTTCGTAGAAAAAGGAAACCTAAAGTTTTCGGATTCAAAAATGTGGTGGATAGAGGAATCAGTAAAATTCTCTTCTACCTAATACGTCAAATTGCATAAAATTTTCAGAGAAATAATACTGAAGCCCTTTAAATTCGAAAAGACTCAAGTTGCCCTAGGATGACCTAACAAGTACAAATTCTATAGCGCTGCTTAGAATGCACTTCTAGAGAGGTAAAAGTGCTCTGGATAACCAAAAGAGTTTTTTCAATGTATTTAGGAGGAAACCGTCGTTGTATGGGTGCCCCTGATTAACGGTCCCTTCCACTATAAAGGCGTCAAGGTTTTATCATGTTTATGTCACGCGTCTGGTTCAGCCCATTCTCGTCCAAAGAGCCCGTCGTTTCTTGGTCACAAGCCGAGTGGCTTGGGGCACGAAAATGGATTATGCCGACTCAGTGTACGGTCCCGGTGCAATGTGTACATAGTAGATAGGAATGACGGGTCAGTATAAATCCCTAAAGTCTACAAACTTAGTTTTACTGATAAAAAACATTAAGAAGGTATCAAATATGGAACATATAGGTATGAAGCTCATAGTAGGAGTTCAAAAGTAGTCCACAAAAAGAGCGCGCTACGAAAAATTCCTTGAGGTCCTTCTCTAGCTTCTTGTTAGCCCTGTATATTGAGACCAGTTTACTGAAGCAACAACGCGTAGTTTGCTTCCCTGCTCTTATATCCCGAATGTTTGTGACTCATTTTATATCACTTTACTGAGATTAGCTGATATTCAAGACCCTCAGCTGAAAGCAGGATTGGTTGGTTACCAGTATTCACAAGGTTTGCAAAAAAAACTGAGGCTAAAAGAATCATACAGTCATGTAATTACTGTACTTAACAGACACACTGTTTGTTTAAACAACTTGAAACTTTGCAATCTGTGGAAGGATAATATTGGATTAAATAACTGATCTCCCCCCGTCTATAAGGGATCTTGGGGATTACATTGTTGTGGAATGTGTAAGTCTCAGTTGACCTAGTTACTATAATTAAAAAACGTTCTCATCTTTAGTTTCATGTGTATGATGTATATAAACCCAGTAAAGAAGGTCATTTAAGCAATTACAGTGCATCGAATATTTGAAATTAGTAACTTTCATAAAGTAAATCCTATCACCCACTTATCTTCACCAAAATGACTGGGTGGACCACAAAAGTACTCAGTCTACAGGAACTAGTTTGAGCTACTGACTCTGATCACGTACACATTATATCTGACATATTTCCTAACAGTTTCAGGCGATCAGTGGCGGGGCACTTGAATGCTGCAACAGTATCTTAATCTATCTTATCTCTTGAATTCTTATAATAGCATTTTGGTCACTAGGAAGTGTCATACATTTCCGCATCAAGTCCTGTTATTTTGATTCCTCATAATCCTCCCAGATTTGCATTTCACCAGATTCTGATGTATTTTGATTTTGTGCAACAGAAAATGAAACGCATACAAATTCCCGTCTGGAAGCAGGATTAAAAAACTTCCTTGAAAGATTTACTCTCGATCTGCCCCATGAAAGGGGATTCTGATAAAAAGTTGCTCAAAAGTGGCCTAAAGTTTCAATTGCGGTATTTTTTTGTAATGGTAAACCTTAGCTATACATTCCCGAAAATGCTAGAAAGGGTACAATTTCTTTTGTATCTAAGCGGCTCTAATAAACACTACGTCAGAAAAAAAATACCCTATTTGGCCAGTCCTGTTATAGTTTAGGCTTTTGCCAAGATAAATATTCCAGAATACTACAACTTCCATAATAGCGGAGCCTCCGTCTCTATAGAAATTGGAAACCTATCGATGCGAGAATATTTGGTTATGGCGTCAGCGTACGTCCGATCAACCGCTCGTACAGACTGGCAAGGAGGGACTGAGTACACACGAATTCCTCCCCTCCTCCCCTTAAGAGCTTTTTGTCTGCAATAGGCCATTTGCACTAAGAGGCATGTGACACCGTTTTTATGAAAATGAAAGTTATATGATTTTGCCTTCGAAAAACGATTAGTGGGTTATATCTTAAACAAAATAATGGTGATTTGGTTTTTCAAACCCGCACCATTTTCTTAAAATGAATAAGTTCGTAAATGGTCACGTGACCAAAATGTGATTTTTAAAATTATGAATTACCTCTATCTGAACCCAAATTTTGCACTTAAACTTCAAGGAAAATGTTGAAAAGATGAGGTGATAACGTCTACAGCACATTTGTGCGTAACTATGAAACGTTGAACAAGATATAAGCAAGAAGTAGTTTTGGCCGCCATGTTGGAGGGCAAGAGCATGCCCTCCAACATGGCGGCCAATACAAATCATACTACTTTGCTGAAAAATCAAAGTGCCACATAATATCTCCCTTATATGCGTTTCCTCTCAAATTTCGGGTGTAAGATAATTTTTGTGTGCTCTAACAATTTTTGGCATCAGCAAGATTCCAACTCATTGTTTAAAGGAAGCATTGGTCACGTGACCTCTTAGTGCAAGTGGCCTATTCCTTCAAAAGGTTGTAGAAATGATTGACCAATCAGAATCTGTCTACTGAGTATAATATAAAAGCGAAGCTCCCGTTACTATTCCTATAATTTAACCAAAAAACTAAATCATGTAATGCTAAACTGGACGGCAACAAGAACGGAAAAAATTGGTCTAATTAGCAAAAAAACTTTTTTGTACATTTCTTTGCCGTTATTTTGTACGACTACAACGCGAAACTTCCTAGTTACACGTTTTATGAAGGAACTTTGCTCACAAAAAATTTTGTTGCTTTTGTTCCTGTTCACTTTTTTTTTCACTGCCGCTCATTTTCACCTTGTTGGCCGCTAGCATTTCTCGAAAGAAAAAGAAAGATTTAAAAAGATTTTTAGTCACAGTTCAGACGGACTAGTCGCCTTTCTTGAATAAAACTGAACTGTAGTTGTTGTATATGTTCCATTGCACTGTTATTTATGTTCTTAGCGGGGCTCCCGCGCGCGCGAAGCGCGCGTGGGACAGAGCCCCATACTCATGGAATATGGTCAACCTCTTTTCGTTTGGTTGTCACGTGATTGACCGAGCGTACGTACGTACGTACGTACGTACATACGTACGTACGCGTCTACAGATTGTACGGGTGGGGTAGGGAAGACTATCAAAAGGAAGGGAGGAGTGTCTCAGGCGTGTCTTGGCAAGTGGCCATCTTTAATATAGGACTTTAGGACATTCACAATATGGTCAATTGACAGCTGTCAAAAGAGGATAACCACTGACCAGTATCCCATGACCATATCGCGGGCTCATGTGTCAACTCATCGAGGTGACGTGATTTATTTGGAAACTGTCCGCTGACCAGTTAATTGTTTTACTAGATCGCGAACAATGTTCAATCTCATACTTTTACTAGTTAAACTGATAATGCACACATATTGGACATCAATGTTTTGATCAATTGACAGCTGTCAAAACAGGGTACCCGCTGACCAGTATCACTTGACCGTATCGCGGGCTCAGGTGTCGACCCATCGAGGTCAAGTATTTTTTTGAAGTTATCCGCTGACAAGTTCCTAGTTTTCAAGTGATCGCAGGCTCAAGTTCAAGTTTTTTCTAAATTCATATGAAATATGTTGTGTTTATGTGCTACACAATTAAAATTTTGATTGCAAACTGACCTCGGACGCGAAAATTCAGCCAGCTGTTACAGGCAGGGAAGACAGTTGCTTTTGACTTTTCTCATCATGGTCACGCGTTGGTCACGCTCTACGTCCAATTTTTATGCTCTGATTGGTCAAAATTTGACAGGTGAGTTCATGCGGAAAATTTATGCAGCATCTTGAATCTTGTTTACTTTGACAGCTGAAGCTGACAGAGTTTTGTGTCAACTTGTGATGTTTTTAACTGTCTTTTTCCACTGGATGTGCAAAATGAAATTCAGCTGCTATCAGGAGTCCTCTGTTATTCATGGCTAGTTTGTTTATTGGGTTTTTGGTTGAGGAATACGTCGCTTGTCAAAGTCGGAAATCCGATTTCGGATGGCATCGTTTTCGTTTTCACCTTGCTTGATGCGTAAGAGGATTGCAAAGTCTGAAGCGATACTGGCTTTTCTTGATACCTTTCAGGAGCTGCATCTCAAATGGTAAGCCAGAGAAATTATTGTATTTGATGTTTGTTTTTTTGGATCTAATTTAATGAAGTCGAGCGGAGTTTATGTGGTCATTTAGTTTATGCACGTTTGTAAGATTTGAGACAATGATCTGACCGAGTATCAGGTTTGATATAAGCTTCCAGAACTTTAAAAAGCCTTTAGACAGTTTCTCACCGCAAATAGAAAGAAAACGTTCCAAAGAATATTTAGTTATAATTCTGGCCGGAAAAGAAAGCTTTGAGCGATTTTCTTGTCTCGAGTTCGTCTTTGAAAAAAGCAAACACCGGGAAGCCGGCTTAAAACATAAACTTAAGCTTGAAGCATGAAGACTCAGGATTTTTAGGGATACTTTAATACTTGTCTTCCTGAATGAAAATTGTTGTTTCTGTATATGTTTCACCGAATTATCTTTCTTTTATTGATTGTTAGTAGTCTCTCTTGTAATTTTAATCGCTGTGCCGATTGTTTTCAGTCGTTCAGTGAACATCGCTTGCAGGAGTATTCAAAATGCCGCGCGTTAATAAACCATTAAATAAAAAATAAACAGAATAAATTCTTTACAATGTTGGAGCGTAACTCTGTTAATGTTCATTCAAACACTCGCAACAGCTCGCACTACAAAAGTGAGAACCGGATGGCCGTATAGGTGATTTTGGAAATTTTTTTAACAGTTTATGAATATTGAATGAGTGCAATTTGTATTGTGAAATACTGCTTTCTGTCCAAGGTCTGCCGGTATGATAAAAACAGCGCCTCATACTACTGTTTCACCTCAGATGTGATGTATAAATGGTATAAAAGGTTGGTTTACACGCACCCAGATTTGTTGACAAGATTTTGCAAAGTAAACTTGTCGAACGCAAAAAAGTTGGCCTGATTTTTTTTTCCACTAATTAATCTACGGTGATCAAGAGCCATTATGGCTCTTAAATGTGATCGAAGATGATTACCAGTTTTTGGGTGTACATATGAGGCTATCAACTCGATGTAACATTTGATTCACTCTTGGGCTGTTTGCAAATTATTTTTCTCTAAAATCAGGTAGCCTTTCCCTCAAAAGTCACATAAATGTGTTCTAAAGTTAACTGAATTGTGGAATTCGAATACAAGTTTATTATTTAATTTAAATTATAAATTTATTAATGGGAGCCTCGCTTTTAGCCCTGGCTAAATCTATATATTATTCATTACTTGCCATTCAAGAATTTTGCGGTGTGCTACTTTTTTCCCATAATTCGTAACCCGAATATCGCTTGAATGAAGTTTAATGCTTTTGTTTACACTTTCTGTCCTCGCCAAAAAGAGCATCTGAAGTATATGTAAGAGTTCTCCTTTCTTCTAACGACAGACGGGGGGCCTTTTGGTCCGGAGTTCGCCTCTTTATAACCTTTATAACTTGTAGTGTATTAAGTCTATCGCACGTTTCTCATTGAATACGTTGTACAATACTGGACACCTACCGTACAGTTTGTGTAGGTCAATTAAAGAACTATACTGATTAGTAAAGAAAAAGATTCGAAATGAGTTATTTGTAGTTCAAGGTTACCAAAGAAACCAAACAGTACCTTATGGTAAAAATTTATATGATCAGATATTGTGAGGTATAAATGTAAAGGCTACACACAACTGTTCGTCCAGGCCCGATAAGAAAATACAAAATTAGCCTGCGGAAACACAAAAGTCGAATAAATATTTCTTTTAGGCAGTCTTCCTTTAATGCAGAAATACTGGCCCTAGCAATCGTAACCTATAAATTGCTGCCAATAAAGAAACCTATAACTTCGCAAAGGGGTGTGGTGGGAGTTCACGTGATGTAGTTTGGAAGAGGGTCTCAATGGGGTTAACCGGTAGGCGTAAAACGGCCAAAAATTCAGTCGATAGCCGTAAAAATTGACAAATTTTAACCGATAGCCGTAAATAGGGCAAAAAGAGTTAACCTTAAAAAAATGTTCCCTAGATTTGTTAAATTTAAGGAAGGTGCTAAACTCACTTATGATGAAAAGGCGTGAGACCTTCCGTTGGCTTAAGATGAAGAAATATGCCGTTTATTTTTTACAAGAAGTTCACTGTACAGAAGACAAAGAGCACATATGGTCCGCGGAGTGGGGGTATTCCGCCATATTCAGCAGCTTCTCTAGCGCCAGCGCCGGAGTATGTGTGCTTTTTAATAATAATTTCAACTTTCAAATTTTAAAATCCTTTTCCGATCCAGAGGGAAGGTTCGTTAGGTTGATATCAAATTAGAAAGTAAGATCTTAACTTTGGTTAATATTTATGCACCGAATGAAGACAAGCCTACATTCTTCCAAAACGTTCTAAACCAACTTCTCTGTTTTGACTGCAGCGAGATAATTCTTGGTGGAGACTTTAATTTAGTGCTTGATGTCCAAAAAGACAAAAAAGGTGGAAGACCAGTAACCCACAACAACTCGTTAAAAGAGGTCAAGCACATTTCAAACGTATTGGATCTCATAGACATTTGGCGTTGCTTTAACCCAGAAGCTAAAAGATATCACTTGGAGGAGAAGAAAACCTGACATACACTGCCGTCTAGACTTTTTTTTGACAAGCTCTAGCTTAAGTACAACTATCACCAATGCAGACATATTACCTGGGTACAAAACAGATCACTCTTTAATATCTATTCATTTGGCAAATGATGCAAACCCCAGGGGCCCGGGTTTTTGGAAATTGAACACCTCTTTTCTGTTAGATGAAGAATATATCGGCCTAATTAAGAAAACAATCACTGATGTAGCAAATGAATATGCGAACAATAACGAGATTGATGCCATTCTATTATGGGACACCATGGAGATGCAAATTAGGTCAAGCTCCCTAAACTATGCAAGGAGAAAGAAAGCTAAAATGAAATCACTTGAGTTGAAACTTGAATCTGAAATATTGTCTCTCCAAAAGGAGTTAGAAGAAAACAACATATCTGAAAATGAGAAAGTCCATATTTATAGTGAAATAGATGTTAAGATTCTACAAAGAGAAGAAATTTCAAAATATAAAACTCGAGGAGCAATATTAAGATCCAAGTCTCGGTGGCATAATGAAGGAGAGAAAAATACAAAATACTTCCTAAACTTGGAAAAACGACATTTCAATAAAAAAACCCATCAAACACCTCACATTAGCAAATGATAATGTCGTCAATACAGATAGCGAGATCCTAGAAGAAGCAAAATCATTCTATCAGAATCTTTATTCTTCAGCTAATACGCAACCCGACACTAAGGAAGAAAGTATCTTTTTCCCAGACGGAAATACTCTTATCCTAAATGAGCAAGAGCAAAAAGAGTGTGAAGGCTTCCTGACTGCCTCTGAATGTTTAGAAAGTTTAAAATCAATGGAATCAAACAAGAGCCCTGGAAGTGACGGCCTCCCAGCCGAATTCTATAAAGTTTTTTGGAACGACATCAATCAGCATCTGGTAAATGCCTTAAATTGTGCATATACAAAAGGTCTCTTATCGATTACTCAAAGAAGAGGATTGATTACTCTCATACCAAAGAAGAACAAACCGACCAACCTGCTAAAAAATTGGAGGCCTATGACCCTGCTTAATTGCGATTACAAAATAGCCACCAAATCCATTGCAAGTAGAATACGAAAGGTTCTACCAAGGATAATTAACAACGATCAAACTGGTTTTATAAAAGGCCGATTCATCGGAGAAAACATCAGCCTTATTGATAGTATTATTAATTACACAAATACAGAAAAAATACCCGGTCTACTACTGTTTGTCGACTTCGAAAAAGCCTTCGATAGCATTGAATGGTCCTTTATAGAAAAAAAACTCTGAAGTACTATAATTTTGGAACCTCTCTGGTTACTTGGGTAAAAGTATTTTATACCGATATCAGCAGCTGTGTTCTGAACAACGGATGGTCTTCGGATTTTTTCAACTTAGGTCGCGGTGTGAGACACGGATGCCCGCTGTCCCCATATTTATTTATTTTGTGCGCTGAAATACTAGGTAATACAGTAAGGAAAGATAATGAGGTCCGTGGAATAAAGATTTTTCATACTGAGTGTAAGTTATCCCAATATGCAGATGACACGACTATGATTTTGGATGGTTCCAAGTCCTCCTTTTTGAGGTCTCTGTACTTACTTGATGCTTTTGCTTGCATATCGGGTTTGAAGGTCAACTATGAAAAAACTGAAGCCCTCTGGATTGGCGCCTCTAAAAGTTCTAATCTCACTTTCCCTTCAAGTAAACCAATAACTTGGGCAAACGAGAAGGTCTTCGCCTTGGGAGTGTGGTTTTCGACTTTGGAAGATAGGTCTCTTAATTCTAACTTTATTGAGAAAATTGAGAAAATAAGGAGTATCTTAGATAATTGGTCGGCTAGAAGACTGACCCTCTTGGGTAAAATTACAATCATAAAAACTCTAGCCGTATCACAAATCGTCTACATATTGTCATCTCTTCCAACACCTCCTGACATACTTAAGACAATCAACTCTATATTGTACGATTTCCTTTGGGACGGTAAGGGCGATAAAATCAAAAGGACGACAATGATAAATAATTACGCGAAAGGAGGACTTAAGATGTTAGATATTCAAAGCTTTAATGAATCCTTGAAAATGAAATGGATCCAAGGGTATCTAAATGAAGAAAATAAAGGGAAGCGGAAACTTTTTTTTGACCACTACTTAGGGAAGTACGGAGTAAAACTATTGTTCCGAAGCAATTTGAAACAGCAAGATTCTGCACTGCTCAACCTCAGGGACCCTTTCTTAAAAGAAATCATACAGTACTGACAAAATTTAATTACAAAGACGATAACCTCGATTTTGCCTCCACATATATATGGTACAACTCTCACATTAGAATTGAAAATCGCCCATTCTTCTACAGATCATGGTTGAGCGCGGGGATAAAGGAGATTAGAGATCTGTTAGATAACGACCAGAATTTTCTAAGCTATAACGCCTTCATAGATAAATATAGCATCAAAACCAACTATCTTGAATATCACAAAGTGATATCTGCTGTAGCACATTACAAGAAAGTACACTGTACAGCCTATCATGACCCAACTCCAAAGGATCCTGTTGATACCCTTCTGTCTCACACCAAAGTTTCCAAGAAAATCTATGAATGTCTAATAAACGAAAAAGCTTCTATACCATCAAGGAGTCAGGGAAAGTGGTTGGAAGAGAGAGACATACATTGTAATCTTAGTATAATAGTAAACTGGGAAAATACGTACTGCCTATCATCTCTGTGTACAAGAGAGTCAAAGCTTAGAGCGTTCCAATTTAAATTCCTTCACAGAAAAATAGCCACAAATGACTTCCTGTACAAAATAGGTATCAAACAAACAGATTCCTGCTCCTTTTGCGAGGAACAAAAAGAAACCCTCGTTCATCTATTCTGGACTTGCAAATACATTCAGAACTTCTGGAAGAGCATGTTCGAGTGGATGTCTCAAAATTTCAAAGATTTAGAAAACGTCTCTCCCTCCTTGTCTCTCTGTTTCGGTCTCATTGATGACGTAAAACAGGGGCACCCAATGGATCTGTTCCTCAAAATATCTGTTCTTCAGGCACATTTTTGCTGGCTGGGAGATATGGAAGAAATAATATTCCTTGGAAGGAAAGTGTTGCTGGGAAAAAGATAATTCAGGGTGTCAGAGGGGATTTGAAGTCTAGAATAGCTGCTACGGGTTACATGTATGGGTTACTTACCACTCAAGATCTGAATTGTGCCCTATGAAACTTCCCAGTAAGTCAGGTTGCAGGTTGTAAGGTTGCTGGCTGGGAACTCTTCCATCAGTCTTGCTGGGAGTGAGGAACAGATAATTTTTTTCCAGCAGTCTCCCAAAATGCTTAAAATAGTGTCAGAAAACTTTATTCACGCTTTGATGTTGTTTTTAGGTCTTTTTCTCAAAATTTCCCGTTGGGTGCCCCTGGTAAAAGACCTTCTCTTTCATCACCTACTCCTTATAGCTAGACATTACATATACACCTGCAGACTTGGGAACAAGCTTCCTAAGCTGCAGGTGTATATACAGGTACTTATGAACTCGATAGAAATTGAAAAGCATATTGCATTCCACAATAACGACTCAAACGTCTTTGTACGGAAATGGTCTCGCTTTAAAAATAACCTCTCACAAAATCTGTTGCATTAACAATATATAAGAAGCGTAAAACGTGGAATCTCTTAACTTGAAACCAAATATGTTGTATGACCTTTTGTGTGATTTTATTTTACTATATATATTTGTATATACTTTTTGCTTGATTTATTTGTTTATTTTAGTCTCGTACCTTTCTGTTTTTGTGACAATATTTGTTTTTTTTTGTTTAGTCATACAAATTAGTTGCATACTCGAAACATGTCCACGTTTTTCAATTGCTTTGTAAATTGTAGAATCCCTTGACTTGAAATCAAATATCTTGTATGACTTTTTTTGTGATTTTATTTTACTATATGTACTACTACAATGTATGTCAATACTTGTTGTGGAAATAATAATAATTAAAAAAAAAAAAAAAAAAAAAACTCACTTATGATGGGTCGCGCCTAATTCTTATTTCGAGGCTACTTTGACTCTGTACGCACGTTTGGCCAAGCTCCTTTTCAGGACCTCCGCTAGAAAGGGAACAGGAAGGGGATTCCGGGCACGTGGTCTCGAGCCCATATTTCCTTCCCCGTCCCTTTGGCAGGCCTGCCACGCATGCTATACTATAGCTATCCTCCCCGACGTTCTTTTTACTCGTCACGCAATCCTCCCTGACGTGGGGAAGGAACTCATGACGGAGCCCTAATGAGTGACCGACCATTTGACTTTTGATGGAGGTATGACCGTATGGGTGATTTCAGAAAAAAAATATCCTACAAACCGATTTCAAAGGAAAACATTTCTCGCAAGAAAATACCTGGGGGAAAAATTCCCACACTGAAAAAAAAAATCTTTCATGATGTATAATTCTGAAAAAAAAAATCTTACACCTGTGTATGTCGGGGAAAAAATTCTATCACCAGAGGTTTTGGAAACAAATTATTACCCAAAGCAAATCACTCATAGCCCCCTTCCCCCCAACCCTCAACAGTCAAATGGTCACAAAACAATCACAAAAACTCAGTTTTTATTGAACAATCAAAGACGACTATAGCCCATCGCCGTACCTAGTTTTAACAAGAAAAAACCCTTCGAGAAAAGCATTAGTTAGATTTAGAATAAGTAGTCATCAACTTAGAATTGAAACAGGTAGATACGAAAACATTCCTCGCAATGAAAGGATATGTTACTTTTGTACAAGTAACAAAATCGAAGATGAAAATCATTTCTTACTAGATTGTAAGGCTTATTCTCAGATCAGAGACATATTTTTCTCCAAACTAGAAACTAAAATACCTGACTTCAAATCACTTTCACACGATAATTTGATATCTCTTCTTATGAATTCTTCTGATTATTTAATTAACTGTCAATTAGTTTCATTTATCTCGCAATGCTTTGAATTAAGAACCAAATTAATATCAATGAATGAATGAATGAGAACTGTAACGTTTTGTAATGTTTTGCACGTACTAATTAGTTGAATTAGTACTTAAATTTAGACTAATAGCTTTTGCAATACTGTAATTCCTTTATGGTCATGCAAATAAAGCTTTTGGTGTTGTTAAATGGTCCGGCCCCTAAGAACGTTTCTTTCGGCCCGCTTAGCTCACAACGTGTTCATAGTGAGTTTCAACCTGCATAACTGGTCGGTATTGAAAGCTGTTGTTAGTATTTATTCGAACGGGTTAGGAAAGGCCAATCAAAAGATACAAGGCCAGACTCAAAGTCCAAAAGGAACATCGGACACTTCCAACATTCAAGAAAAACGCTATTGACTTTCTTTGCCTTAACACGCAAGTCAGGAAGTCAAAGTCAAAAACGGCGGCAAATCAGAAAATTATTCTTTATCGACCCAGCAGCTATATCTAGAACTACCCCTGTTGCTTGACTCAGATGGTGAAATCGAGCTGAATAGTAATATAAAGTAATGAATGTTTTACTAAGATACCGTTGGGTAGGAAACTTTTGTGGGAGTTGTATCTTGCTGATCGCAAAATAATACTTCTACAGAAACTAATGTTTGCGGGAACTAATTTTTTCCATACGCCACTTCCACATTTCTCATAATGCACCTTATTTCTCTTGGGAAGGCTGTAATACCCAGGAGAAATGAAAAACAAAGGTTATGCAACTTTTGGGGGTGGCAAATAAGGTGCATTATGGGAAATGTAAAAGTGGGGTTTAGTGAAAATCTGGTAGTTAACATTTCTGTGTGTAAAATAATGTTAGAAGAGAAATACTGTAAAAGCATGATCTTTTAAATATTAAAATTTTTCAAGAGAATAACTTATTTCATCCCGAGATGATCTTGCTTTGAACATACAAAAGATACAGGGTTATTAATATTTAACTCTGTGAAACAAAAGAAATTAATTATTAACTATTTCGTTAACCTTAACTGAAAAAAAAAAATAACCGATAGACGTAAATGGGCCAAAACTTCAGCCGATAACCGTAAAAGTCACTACCCCATTTAGATCCTCGATCTGTTTGAACAGCCGTCAAATAATATGGGAGCCTAATTGTAAGACACTTCATAGAAGCTTATATCAAAGGAATAATTGAAAGAGGACTGGAGTCCAGCTCTGAAAGCTACCAAGGAACAACTTGAAACTTTGCAATCTGTGGAAGGATAATATTGGATTAAATAACTGATCTCCGACCGTCTATAAGGGATCTTGGGGATTACATTGTTGTGGAATGTGTAAGTCTCAGTTGACCTAGTTACTATAATTAAAAAACGTTCTCATCTTTAGTTTCATGTGTATGATGTATATGAACCCAGTAAAGAAGGTAATTTAAGCAATTACAGTGCATCGAATATTTGAAATTAGTAACTTTCATAAAGTAAATCCTATCACCCACTTATCTTCACCAAAATGACTGGGTGGACCACAAAAGTACTCAGTCTACAGGAACTAGTTTGAGCTACTGACTCTGATCACGTACACATTTTATCTGACATATTTCCTAACAGTTTCAGGCGATCAGTGGCGGGGCACCTGAATGCTGCAACAGTATCTTAATCTATTTTATCTCTTGAATTCTTATAATAGCATTTTGGTCACTAGGAAGTGTCATACATTTCCGCATCAAGTCCTGTTATTTTGATTCCTCATAATCCTCCCAGATTTGCATTTCACCAGATTCTGATGTATTTTGATTTTGTGCAACAGAAAATGAAACGCATAAAAAATTCCCGTCTGGAAGCAGGATTAAAAAACTTCCTTGAAAGATTTACTCTCGATCTGCCCCATGTAAGGGGATTCTGATAAAAAGTTGCTCAAAAATGGCCTAAAGTTTTAATTGCGGTATTTTTTTGTAATGGTAAACCTTAGCTATACATTCCCGAAAATGCTAGAAAGGGTACAATTTCTTTTGTATCTAAGCGGCTCTAATAAACACTACGTCAGAAAAAAAATACCCTATTTGGCCAGTCCTGTTATAGTTTAAGCTTTTGCCAAGATAAATATTCCAGAATACTACAACTTCCATTATAGCGGAGCCTCCGTCTCTACAGAAATTGGAAACCTATCGATGCGAGAATATTTGGTTATGGCGTCAGCGTACGTCCGATCAACCGCTCGTGCAGACTGGCAGGGAGGGACTGAGTACACACGAATTCCTCCCCTCCTCCCCGTAAGAGCTTTTTGTCTGCAATTCCTTCAAAAGGTTGTAGAAATGATTGACCAATCAGAATCTGTCTACTGAGTATAATATAAAAGCGAAGCTCCCGTTACTATTCCTATAATTTAACCAAAAAATTAAATCATGTAATGCTAAACTGGCGGCAACAAGAACGGAAAAAATTGGTCTAATTAGCAAAAAAACTTTTTTGTACATTTCTTTGCCGTTGTTTTGTGCGACTACAACGCGAAACGTCCTAGTTACACGTTTTATGAAGGAACTTTGCTCACAAAAAATTTTGTTGCTTTTGTTCCTGTTCACTTTTTTTTTCACTGCCGCTCATTTTCACCTTGTTGGCCGCTAGCATTTCTCGAAAGAAGAAGAAAGATTTAAAAAGATTTTTAGTCACAGTTCAGACGGACTAGTCGCCTTTCTTGAATAAAACTGAACTGTAGTTGTCGTCCAGGCCCGATAACAAAATACAAAATTAGCCTGCGGAAACACAAAAGTCGAATAAATATTTCTTTTAGGCAGTTTTCCTTCAATGCAGAAATACTAGCCCGAGCAATCGTAACCTATAAATTGCTGCCAATAAAGAAACCTATAACTTCGCAAAGGGGTGTGGTGGGAGTTCACGTGATGTAGTTTGGAAGAGGGTCTCAATGGGGTTAACCGATAGGCGTAAAACAGCCAAAAATTCAGTCGATAGCCGTAAAAATTGACAAATTTTAACCGTTAGCCGTAAATAGGGCAAAAAGAGTTAACCTTAAAAAAATGTTCCCTAGATTTGTTAAATTTAAGGAAGGTGCTAAACTCACTTATGATGGGTCGCGCCTAATTCTTATTTCGCGGCTACTTTGACTCTGTACGCACGTTTGGCCAAGCTCCTTTTCAGGACCCCCGCTAGAAAGGGAACAGGAAGGGGATTCCGGGCGCGTGGTCTCGAGCCCATATTTCCTTCCCCGTCCCTTTCGAAGGCCTGCCACGCATGCTATGCTATAGATCGTTTTCACTGTCATGCAACAAAAAATTAAATTGGAAACCGTCCAGTGGAAGAAACCAAGAAAATGAAATGTTATGGAAGACTAATATATAAACAATTTGTCCAAGTCTCAGGTCTTTGTGGCCCATAGTTTCTGAGTTATTTGGCGAAACGTTTCACGCACCTTTGTAGAGCTTTGTATGGAGACGCATAGTGCACCAATATGGCCGCCGGAAATCAACAAAGGGAGTTTACTTTTTCTATAAAAGCTCTTTCTTTTCACTCGAGAACTAGCGTACGTACGCATAAACATATCTTTTAATACTTGAAGTGGTTATACTGCTGAAAATCAAGAGGACAGACTTTTTTTCAACGAGACAGCATTCCTATTTTGGTGTCACGGACTGTGAAAACTCGGAAGTTCAAATTGCTGTATTTTCGAAACGAAGCATGCTACGGAAATGGAAACTTGTACAAAGATTCACTTTTTGTTTTTCTTCAACCTAGTGTAAATTACCATTCGTAAAACCTCGCTATTTTGACTTTACAATTTGATGACGTCACAGTGAAAACCATCTATAGCTATCCTCCCCGACTTCCTTTTGACTCGTCACGCAATCCTCCCTGACGTGGGGAAGGAACTCATGACGGAGCCCTAATGAGTGACCGACAAGAGACTATAAAGGGGACAGAGAGGCCATCCCCCATATACACCCTATTCCATAGGTAATTCGTCTCGAGTTATTTTTAACACCACAGATCTCAAGGGGGATTAGACAACAGCCAATCACATAGCTCGAATGTGTTCCGCGAGGGTGACCCACGCTGAGAGCCACGCGTCCTTCACGAAATGACGCAGAACAAAATGGGGGAAGACGCGGAGAGCGATTTTGCTATTCCATTTGTCGACGAAAACGACTACAGCGAGATTTCTGCGAAACCGAAATTAAAAAAGAATCGCCCTTCCTCTCTTGTATAGAGCTAACAGTAGAGCAGGGAAATCCTTAACACACTGAATATTCTCTCAGGATCACTTATAATTTACAGTTTGAAGACAGCAATTTATGGTTTGATGTTTATTTTTTCAGTCTTTATAGCGATTATTCCTACCCACTTACTTTGTCAATTATAGGCGAACCCTCCTAAAGCTGAATTTGAAGGGACCATATTCAAGCTCAGAACTAGAAATAAAATTTCGTCGTTGCTTATTTACGTCCTCCATAAAACGCGAAATTAGGCATTTTCACGTCGTAGTCGTGCAAAAACGGGAAAGAAATGAACAAAAAAGTGTGTTGCACGTGCGAATTTGTTGTTTTGCTAATTAAACCTATTGTTTTTTTGACGTTCTAGCTGTCGTCCGCGTTGTTGGATCTCAAACTCCCTAAATTGTACAAACGACCGGTTTCAATAGACCGACGAAATTTCTCATTTTATTAAAGCACTGAGGTTACGACAACTTCGAGTTAAACTGATTCACGGGTTGTCAAAGAGTCCAGCGATTCCTTTTTCCCAGGTGAGCGCCGACTCATTTCGCTTCAATATTCAGGAATGCTCTCGATCTTTTTACGCTTTCATTGCCTCTCGCCCGACATGTTTTGCACGGCGTTTGGTCTTGCGAAACCTCCACGAAACATCCACGCCTCGCGCGAGGTAACTTTATCCCGATTCTAAAAATAACTCGAGACGAATTACCTATGAAATAGGGTGTATATGGGGGATGGCCTCTCTGTCCCCTTTATAGTCTCTTGGTGACCGACCATTTGACTTTTGATGGAGGTATGACCGTATGGGTGATTTCAGAAAAAAAATATCCTACAAACCGATTTCAAAGGAAAACATTTCTCGCAAGAAAATACCTGGGGGAAAATTCCTACACTGAAAAAAAAAATATTTCATGATGTATAATTCTGGAAAAAAAAATCTTACACCTGTGTATGTCAGGGAAAAAAATTCTATCACCAGAGGTTTGGGAAACAAATTATTACCCAAAGCAAATCACTCATAGCCCCCTTTCCCCCAACCCTCAAAAGTCAAATGGTCGGCCCCTAAGAACGTTTCTTTCGGCTCGCTTAGCTCACAACGTGTTTATAGTGAGTTTGCCAGCATGACAGGTCGGTATTGAAAGCTGTTGTTAGTATTTATTCAAACGGGTGAGGAAAGGCCAATCGAAAGATACAAGGCAAGACTCAAAGTCCAAAAGGAGCATCGGACACTTTCAACATTCAAGAAAAACACTACTGACTTTCTTTGCCTTAACACGCAAGTCAGGAAGTTCGGTCTACGGCCATTTGACCTAACGCCTCGCCAAAAACAGTGGCAAATCAGAAAAATATTCTTTATCGACCCAGCAGCTATATCTAGAACTACCCCTGTTGCTTGACTCAGACGGTGAAATCGAGTTGAATAGTAATATAAAGTAATGAATGTTTTACTAAGATACCGTTTGGTACGAAACTTTTTGTGGGAGTTTTATGTTGCTGATCGCAAAATAATACTTCTACAGAAACTAATGTTTGCGGGAACTAATTTTTTTCCATACGCCACTTCCACATTTCCCATAATGCACCTTATTTCTCTTGGGAAGGCTGTAATACCCAGGAGAAATGAAAAACAAAGGTTATGCAAAATTTTGGGGTGCAAATGAGGTGCATTATGGGAAATGTAAAAGTGGGGTTTAGTGAAAATCTGGTAGTGAACATTTCTGTGCGTAAAATAATGTTAGAAGAGAAATACTGTAAAAGCATGATCTTTTAAATATTAACATTTTTCAAGAGAATAACTTATGTCATCCCGAGATAAATCTTGCTTTAAACATCCAAAAATCGATTTTGAGATAAATATTAGCGATAAAAAATCACGACGTTTCGACCTCTCCGAGGTCGTTTTCAAGTGTATAAAAGTTCTCTAAATTAGCATAAATAAGTAAAAACAAGTTATAATAGATAAAAATGTGGTGAACGCTAAAATGTGATAAAATATGTAAAAATGTAAAAAGTGCTAAAAATATTTATAAAGTCAAAGAACAATGGAAATAAAACAATGTTGACAAGAACTACTCTGACCAAATAATTTGGCGCGAATTGAATCGCACTGTTTGTTAAGCGTCGGTTTCAGTTCTTGGATAAAAAACATTTCAAAAATAAGACAGTCAAATTTGTTCTGACACTTTCTTAAGATTCTAAAACTTTGTGCGATGTCTTCAGGCTCCATATCATGCTGCTCTCTGAGGTGGTTTCCGATTGCCGATCCTTTGTGTTCTTCAATTCGTTGGTGTAGGTGTCGGCACGTGTAGCCGACATAGCCTGCATCACACAGGCTACACTGGAAAGAATACACCACGCATTGTTGACTCACAAGAGGCGGCTTGTCTTCCTTGACCTTAATTTCATCTTTGATCTTCCTACTTGTGTAAACTGGGCTGATGTCTGCGTTGATCTTCCTACTCAGGTCAGCCAGCTGTTTACGTACTACGTTTGCTGATTTCTGGTCTTTGAAGGGCAACACGATATTCTGATTGGGGCTTCTCTTTTATCAGCCACTTGGGTGTGTGAATCCTCGGACACTTTGGATTCAATGAATTGACGAATGGTTGACTGCACAAGATCGTCTGGATAGCGCAGTCGGGAGAAGATCTCTTTAGGGCGTTTTTAAGCGCTAGTAGAAGGTAGGCAAGGTATTGAAAGCTGTTGTTAGTATTTATTCAAACGGGTGAGGAAAGGCCAATCGAAAGATACAAGGCAAGACTCAAAGTCCAAAAGGAGCATCGGACACTTTCAACATTCAAGGAAAACGCTATTGACTTTCTTTGCCTTAACACGCAAGTCAGGAAGTTTGGTCTACGGCCATTTGACCTAACGCCTCGCCAAAAACAGCGGCAAAACAGAAAATTATTCTTTATCGACCCAGCAGCTAGATCTAGAACTACGCCTGTTGCTTGACTCAGATGGTGAAATCGAGCTGAATAATAATATAAAGTAATGAATGTTTTACTAAGATACCGTTTGGTACGAACCTTTGTGGGAGTTTGATCTTGCTGATCGCAAAATAATACTTCTACAGAAACTAATGTTTGCGGGAACTAATTTTTTCCATACGCCACTTCCACATTTCCCATAATGCACCTTATTTCTCTTGGGAAGGCTGTAATACCCAGGAGAAATGAAAAACAAAGGTTATGCAAATTTTGGGGGGGGGGGCAAATAAGGTGCATTATGGGAAATGTAAAAGTGGGGTTTAGTGAAAATCTGGTAGTGAACATTTCTGTGTGTAAAATAATGTTAGAAGAGAAATACTGTAAAAAGCATGATCTTTAAATATTAACATTTTTCAAGAGAATAACTTATTTCATCCCGAGATGATCTTGTTTTAAACATACAAAAGATACAGGGTAATTAATATTTAACTCTGTGAAACAAAAGAAATTAATTATTAACTTTTTCGTCAACCTTAACTGAAAAAAAAATAACCGATAGGCATAAATGGGCCAAAACTTCAGCCGATAACCGTAAAAGTCACTACCCCATTTAGATCCTCGATCTGTTTGAACAGCCGTCAAAAATGAAGAGTGGGATAATTTTGGAGCCTAATTGTGAGACACTTCATTGAAGCTTATATCACAGGAATGATTGAAAGAGGACTGGAGTCCAGCTCTGAAAGCTACCAAATAAGGAAAATCTCAGGCGATATTTTGTCAGTACTTTTCACCCCTCCCTCTTTCATTTACTTGTTTCCTTGCAGCACAGGAGGCGTTTGTGTCGTACTTGGTGAATTTAGCTTCTTTTGAGAATGTCTGGCGATCTAAGCGCCCTCGTTGCTCGTCTAGAAGCTGTAACCGCTCGTCTGGAGTCTGCTGCTGACAAGGCGAGTGGAGGAGCACCAGAAGGTATGATTGAATCTTTGCGAACAGAGGGAAGTCTCGGGTCAATATATTTAAGACTCAGACATTTCCCTTACTCTAACTTGCGTGCTTATCTTTTTATCTATTTATATTGTTGGAATTGCAGATGTTGGAGTGTTGGTTGCAGCTTACGACGAGGTATAATAAGACGTTTTGTTGAATGCGACAAAGTTTCCTGGCGGAGTTTGTCAAGTTAAGCTTAAATTTTTTGATTGCTTCCTGTCACGTAGGTGTTAAACGGCAAAGTGGCTGAATTTTATCAGCTTTCAAGCCAGATTGGTGGAGATGTAGACACGCAGGTAAAAGAACCTTCAAAAATTATGTCAAGTAACCTGGTCTTGTTATGAAGAACATGGTTACCAGTGAAGTATCATTTCATACAGCTTCCTCATCGTTATTATTAAGCTTATATTTGTTATTATTATTATTATTATTATTATTATGTTATTGTAATCTTTATAAGCTTATTAGAAATGTTATTGTTGTTGTTGCTGTTTTTAATGTTATCTCCTTGCTGCTCGTTGCACCTCTTCCCCGATCTTAATCAGTAATGTAGAGTCCAGTGAGCGGGAGTCTGATTTGTTTGATCACGACATTACAGACCTGTTTGGACGATACAAACTGCTGTTACCAGTTAATCATGGTTAAACTCAAAGGCTCTCTCTCAAAATTTTTCTGTGAAAAGACCCCATCCCATCCCATGTGGGGGTGACCACACTATCCAATAGCCTCCCACGCAGATGTTCTAAGGGGTTCATCACGCGTTCCTGCCCCATGAATGCTGCTGACTTGAGCGGAAAAAAAACGTAGACCAATCACAGCAGACTTCCAGATTTGGGAAGTGCACTTTGGACTTTGAGAAATTTTGCGCTTCACTTTATAGCTCCAGAAAAGATCAGAAAGGTCTCATGAAAGGTGAGGACCTTACAGTTTTAGAACAAACTACTCAGTTAACTCACAAGCATTCGTACTAGTGGCTGTCCTTACAATCTCATTAAAAAAATTACCTCAGAGGTTAAATTTGCTCAACGGAAGTCGGCTTTACTGCAAAGCAATAATGTGTGAAAAAAAATCTGCCTTTTGTTCAGTCTTACAAGGTGACTCCGCTGTTGCATCACCCAAAGAACAACTTTATGAGCAAATAACATCTAATCCAACCCTTACGGAGAGAAATACATACAAAAAGCCAATGATTATCTCCTAGATTCTCATCCAGAGCAAAAATCTTTGGTCACGTATCACACTCTACAGCGCTTGTACGTAAGTGTTTGGCTTGTCAACACTTTGACTTCAACAGCGCCGATTGGTTCTCCGATAATCTATATGTGATTTCCAGCTGATACTTGCGAACAATGGGAAAGGAATTTATCTTTCGGTTCAGCAGACGTTCGTGGAGTAGGAACGTGTGATGAACCCCTAAGAACGTCTGCGTGGGAGGCTAACTATCCAGTTACTTAGGCATGACATGTACTGTCCTATTACACTGATCTATCAATGCTGCAATCAGTGCTACTGATAGCCAATCAGACTTGAGAATTTCTTATAGTTGCCATTAATGACCCTTAAAAATCAGAGTATAAGTAATGTTTCATGCAAATATTTATCTCAATTTTAACGTAGGGAAAACCATAAGCACTACCCAGTCTACTTGCCATGGTGACCAAGAAAATGGTCTCAGCTTGAAGTTATGCTTGAAACCTTTTTCTATTGATAACATACTTATCATTTTTTAGAGTTTCAACAAACTATTTTAGGGCTTTCAAGAGTATGGAAAAGTCAATGGATGCAAAAAAAACGTAATGTGTGTCATGCTTGAATGTGCTGGATTATTCCACAGGTTAAGCTTGTAAAGAAGGCATTTGATGCTCAGCGAGGAATTATTGTTCTTGCATCTAAGAGCCAGAAGCCAAGTATGGTAAGGATATCAGTAGTTATCATCAGTTAAGAGAGTAATACATTCATTACAATTTGGGGATGTCAAAACTAACTGATTCAGGGGTTTAAAGGTAAAGGTCGTTATTTTCTCCCAGTAACTTGTAACAGTGCTTAAACTGACAGCAGACCTGAGGCTGATGACGTGCTCATTTTGTGTGCCTCTCTCCACCAGTGCTTCATTCACAGAGATTTAAAGCTACTAAAAGCTACACAGAAAGAAAAGAAGTCGAAACAGTGATTTGAGGTCACTCCGTGGAATCAAATTCTGACCTGCCCACACAGAAGGTTGTGCACCAACCAACAGTGCTAGACCTTGCTTGTTATATTGCACAAGTCATCATCAAGACAGTCATCTAAGGGTTGTTGTTAGGGGGAAAATGCCAGATAGTGCGTAGATAACGAATAAGGTTGACAGTAATGACCCTTACACAACTGGTTTAGTGACAGCACATTTATGGATTTGACATTAAACAAGGTAGCAATCAACATTTGCAGTAACACGGCATTGTCCCCCTTAATGTCATTTGGATTTCGCAATGTCAGGAAACATTTTCTCAGACATCATGTGACCTTGAAGTAGCCAGTAATAGGGCATTCTGTTGAGAAAAAATATCAAGTCCAACAGCAAAAATTTGCCATGTCCTTTCTTTATTTTATCAACAACATGTTTTTAGGCTTGTTGATTCAGACATTGCTGAGAGGAGTAGGCAACTTGAAGGAATGTCTGAAATTCAGGCTACCTAATTTGCACAAGAAAGCAAAACCCTGGAGGATTCTGGTAGAAGTAGTAGTAAAATGACGCCATCGTGCAATTAGCTTATTCTGTTATTTTTGTTGGTCCTAACAGTATGTTTTATTGTCCTATCTGGGGCACATCTATTTACACCTCTATCTTCAAATCAAATGTGTGATCAAGTCCTAAAAGAAGTGATTGTCTTTAGTTAAACTTATATATATATGGATTTGCCATTCTTTTTTGTATTATAGGATGAATTTAAAAAGATACTGAAGCCTTTAGGTGATGCTATTTCTGAAGTACAGGTACATAACAGTGTTACAGGATATTTTACTTTTATAATAGAGTTAACTAATTAGAGCTTATTGCAGCCATCATTTTACCCTAATACTCAAAAACCCTTAGTTTTGTTGGCTACATTTTGTATTCATAAATTATTTGGAAACATGTGTCAACCCATGACATTCACTTTCAGAACTCTGTAGAAGTAATATTTCTTTCAAATAGGAGTTCTTTGTCCCATAATTGATTGGATTGTGATAACTTATATATTTACCAGTGTTGCTCCATTAGAAGTAAAACCCAAAAGGCAGTCGATTTTTATTTTACCTTTTTGTAGGGCTTCCGTGAGAAGAATCGTAGTAGTAAATTGTTCAACAATCTGTCAGCTGTGAGTGAGGCCATCCCAGCATTAGGTTGGGTATCAGTGGTAAGTTAATTGGTCTTTTCTTATACTCTTATACTCCAGAGTTACTTAAGATATAAATACTGAAATAAGAGCTTCAGCTACAAAGCATAGCAGATTATCAGTCACTACTGTTTCTTCTTACTGTCTACTATCAGAATGATTCAGAACTTGTTACTCAGTGGTGGTGTGGCTTCATGGTCAGGCCATTCTCTTGTAGCTTCACTTAAAATTATAACTTTTAATGATGTCATTTCTGTTGTTCATAAAAATACATTATTGTATGCTAGTTGTTCCTTCTTGATGCCCAAAATCAATAAAATATAATATGACAGTGTAAAAGGCAAAATATAACTGACCTTTCTTACTGTCTTCACCTCATTGTGTATTTTTTTAAGTGATGTGTACTTTCACTTAGAGTCCTACACCTGCACCATATGTCAAGGAGATGTTAGATGCTGCCCAGTTCTACATGAACAGAGTCTTAAAGGATTTTAAAGGAAAGTAAGTTATCTTCTGATAATCAGATAATACCAGCCAGCCTGTCGCTAAAGTACAATATGCCAATAGCCAAATAGCCAGCAAAATGACATCATAAAAGTAGCCAGAGGTTAATCAACCACCAACAATTCAACAGTTTCACAGTTGTTTTAAATGTAATCCAAGAAAAAATTGCCTGGCTTAAGTCTTGTAAGGCATATGTTGTAGTAGCAGCCTTTTATAGTGTCGGCTGGGTTGTGATTGTACTGCAAGCCAGTTCACAGCTTGAATTTGTGTGATTTCATACCAGAGATGAGAAGCATGTGAATTGGGTGAATTGTCTGAAAGCTGCTTTGAGTGACCTCCAAGCTTATGTAAAAGCACACCACACAACTGGCCTGGTGTGGAGTAAAACTGTAAGTAGTGTCGATATTGTTTTGATGTAAGATAACATTCACATTATCTAGTAGATTCACTTTTTGTTCCCTGTTAGCAGAGGTCTCTCACTGCAATAGAAAAATGATATGAATGAGAGAGACCTCTGCTGGCCCCTGCTTGCACTGACATTTCCTTAACAACCAGTAACATTTTATTTACAAGCGACACAACTTATTGAACCCGTTTGCATAATGAAAACGGTTGGCTCAAAAATTTCCAGCATGCAGCATGCAGTCTCAACAGGACACACGCATTCCATATTAAACAGAACCAGTTTTTTCAGGTGCTGGCAGAGGTCTCTCTCTTTCCTCTCCTTTTCTTCCTGTGAGAAACCTCTGCTACCAGGGAACAATTTGGGTTGAATTTGTTTAGTTGCAGATCATAACTGATGTTTTGATATATTAAGAATAGATAAGTGGGTCCTTCTGTATGTACTGACAAACTACAAGAGCCAAAAGAACCAGGCAGGAATGTCTGCTTGGGAGTTGTACTGTTATTTTGCATAATCTGTTCTCTTTGGTACCTGCAGATTGAATCAAAAAGTAGGATGTTCCAACATCTTCAACACTGGGAGAAAGGAATTTATTGATTTTAACAATATGTAAACAACACTGCAAACATCCACACAGCACTGCAATATTTGTTCTTGATTATTTAGGGATATTTTTGTTAACTTCTAAAGCTAAGTATTGACGGTTCATTCAATATTTTTTAAAATAGGGAGCAGTTGCAAAAGCTAGTGCAGGGTCTGTACCACCTCCTCCTCCTGGACCTGCACCACCTCCCCCTCCCCCAATTCAAGCACCATCACCAGCTCCTTCTGGTCAAGATACCCAACGAGGAGCTGCAGCTGCTTTGTTCAGTGAAATAAACAAGGCAGGCACCAACATTTCCTCAGGTATGTCATATCTGCAGTACATATTCAAAACTAGACTGTGAAGAGACCCTCTGTATTTTGTGCTGGACCATCAAATTTAATTATGGAACTGCACTCTTGGATCAAGTGATAAAAAAGTCTGGGAAGAGGACATACATATATTTACCCTGTATGTGCCCCTGGCCATCACAGCTCATTTTGTCATTTTGAAGTCAATAAAAAATACTGGACATTTTGTTGTAGGATTACGGAAAGTGCGAGATGATCAAAAGACCCACAAGAACAAAGACCTAAGGAAAACTGGTCCAGTTCCAGACAAACCAAAACCTGCTGTTGTCAGTGCTCCCAAGGCTCAAGCTGTTAAGAAGCCTCCAGTCTGTGGGCTGCAAGGAAAGAAATGGCTTGTGGTATGTACAACACCTGAGTTAAAAAATAGAAGTTATGTGTTCTTAACTTCTACAAATTGAAGCCAACAACAATCGGGGAAAGGATCTGAGATTATGACCTAAGAATATTACTTTAATCCTGCGATCAAGCTCTCTCTGTTTGGGTCTCTGATTTAAGGCTCCCCCACCCCTCCCCTCCCCTAGCCAAGAGACCTTACTAACAGGCGGACGGGTTAATATTATGAATGATTTATCAGGTTGTTGAATGACACATTGATTTTAACTGCAGGAGTATCAAGAAAACAACAAAGAAGTTGTTATCTCTGATGCACATTCATCACATACGGTGTACATTTATAGCTGCAAGAACAGCACCATTCAGGTCAAGGGAAAAATTAATTCCATGGTTGTAGGTTAGTATCAATTTCAATTGTTATTGTGCTGGAGTTTTAAAAGCATGACCTTGTCAAAAATCTGCATTTTGTTGGGCTGCTAGGTTTGAAGACATGTTCAATAGATAGTATTGTAGAAGAATCCATTGTTAAGATTAGTGTCTCTTACTTGCTGTGTGACATGTCTGTTGTTGATTTTGTCAGATAACTGTAAGAAGACAGCAGTAGTTCTTGATGGAGCAATTGGTACTGTTGAATTTATCAATTGTCAAAGTGTCCAGTGCCAGGTCAGATGATTATTTTCTTGTATGAAAATGTCTCCAATTTTTCTTTCTTTCTTTCTATTTTTTTGCATTAAAGTCTTCTTACTTGCAAGTCTTCGCCAACTTATATTATCTGATTTGCATTTTTTCAAGCCGTTTAATTGTTTTTGTGAATATTTGATTATCTTACCGCAACGGGGCAAAAATAGATCAGGTGACTAGTTATTTTGAAAACCTAGAAGTTCGTTACGCAACTCACATTTCAAAAGTGTCATCACCGATCGCATATCGAAGCTTACTAGCCGCATATGGAACACAAATTGTAAGTATAATATTTGCCCATCGCTTCAACCAAAACTGACATGTGTAATAACCTTCTTTGTGATATTAATTTAATTTTTCAGTTGATTACTACTTCTTGTTCTTTACAACTACCAGTGCAAATAAATTCCATGTAAAGTCATGTACGCGAAAATCAGTTAGTGGTGAAATCTTCAACATAAAGTAGCCCTTCAATCACAGGAGCGAAACATTATCACAATCAAAGTGGTTTACTTGTGTCTTGTAATTTTTATAATAATACCAAGAACAATGTACAATTTCATCGTAGCAATAATATTGTTGATGGTCTACACATTCAGGCACTTGTAGTGTGTACCCTAGTTGTCAGTAATTTATTATTGTTGTTTCTTCATGAGCTCAACAAATGTAATACCAAAAGTCAGTCAAAACTTTATGAACTGGACAAAGATGATGTAAAACAAGACTTCTTTGTTTTCTGTTCAGGGAAAACTCTGCTTGGCATTGTTTCATGGTTTTGGTTCTTTTGTTTTACGTTATCGTCTGTGTCCAGTACATGAATTGAATGCCCAAAAGTCTGATTGTACTCTGCCAGTGCATCCCCCTCGTAAGCTGAGACTGGCAGTATTTACTTTTTTAGATTTATTTACAGAGCATAACATTCTCACATACAAAACACATAGAATAAAAAACAAACCACTTGTTTTGTCATATGACAAAATAGTGTTATGGGGAACATAACCTTCCTCATGCCAGTTGTGGGTAGATAAATGTATTCACGTAAGTTTTCATCTGTTAGTAAGCTTTGTTTGTATTCCTACAGGTCAATGAGAAGGTTCCAACAGTGTCAATTGACAAAACTGATGGCTGTCAAGTGTTCTTTCCTAATGGTATTGGTTCAACGGAAATAGTTACTGCTAAGTCTTCAGAGATGAACATTATGCTTCCCAAAGATGGTGAACAGGACATGGTGAGTACAAACGTAACTCCTCACTGCCAGCAGGAAATTATCATATTTTGTTACTACCCAATGTTGGTAATGATAAACTGTTTGCTTTCAAAATTGTAGACTCCCTGTACTGCATGTTCTGTAAAAATGAGGTGGAATCTCAGAGCATTTATTTATTTATTTTTGCAAAGTAGTGGATATGTTTTGGGAAGAGGTTTTATCATGGATAGCCCTTTGTAGTAATGAAGTAAAGGTTATTTCCTTTCCAGACGTTTTTTTTGGTAAATTCAATACCAATAAAGATTTTACGATAATCAATCACATCCTTTTATTAGCAAAATTCTTTATTTATGTGTAAATAAGATAAAAAAGAACCACACTTGACGTTGTTAAGGCTAAATTGAAAGCTAACTACAGATTAGAACTTTGTGTTGCCAAAAAAAATGATGTTCTTTCAACGCATTATGCGAAATGGGATGCATATATTTCGATACTTTCTTAATCCCTGTTTCTAATACATTACTACATCACTTGATCAACACGTTTTTGCCGCGCAGTACATAATATACGCAATATTTAAATGTATATCTTTTTTGAATTTTCTCATTGTTAATTTCCTTATATTGGCCTTGCTCTTTTTTTCTTATAAATATCTTAACAGCTTATGTTTTTTGTTGTATGTTTTTGTTGTCGTTGTTATTGTTGATAAATATGTAATTTGTGAAGCTTTAGTTTGTTTTTTGTCAGGCATCTACTATAAGTAATTAATGTTGATATTGTAGTGTAATGTAATGTAATGTAATGTAATGTAATGTAATGTATCGAAAGGAAAGGAAAATAAAAAATGGAAAAAAAACTACGCCATGTTTAAGTATTAAATACAATTTGTGCAGGCAAGTTTCTTATGTACTAACCAAATCAAGGTAGTCGGCAGGGACAGATCCAGAAAATTCAGAAAGGGGAAACTGGGACGCCTGCTACACAGATACTATTTATTTTATTTAAAAATAACACAATATTCAAAAAGGAAAGGATGGGGTGTTACTGTTGTACTGAGCAAAGGGTATCAAGTGTGTCTAGTTATTCTTCTCTGTCGTGCAACCTTCACAGCAGATTGCGTGGTGAAGAGTACACTTGTGTTTTAGTCTTACTGTTTGTTTTGTTATTGTTTCAACAGGGGGAATATTCCCTGCCTGAACAGTTTAAGAGCGTATGGAATGGCAAGACATTTGTGACCACTAGCAGTGAATCTCTTGGATAAATGCAGATGGATTGCAAGCAAATTTTGAATTGCATGGCCTCAGCAGTGAAATACATTTTCAGTACACACAATTTAGAATCAGCCTCTTGCATATTATTTGAAAAATAATAGTAATAAAAACTACTCTTTTGAAATTTCTCTAATTCCAGCTTTTCGATTCAGTGATGTTCAGATGCCAGTTTCTAAATGCGGATGCAGATAGGGCCTTGGTCGTTCATTTATTTGTTCAGGAATTACTCCACTTTTTGGAATTAAGGCACAAACATCCCCGTGATACGAATGCGTCATTTAAGTCATTTAAGTCGTTAAAATACTTCAAGCGGTCAGTTCTTTATTTTCTTGGTATGTAGTTAGCAAGAAAAAAGTGATTTTATAAACATTTTTTACCTTTGACAGTTAAAGATAGATGATGACTATTTTCCTTTGGCACTATAGTGGCAACCAAAAATAAAGTACCGATGTTAACTTGATCTGCCTTCGTACATAGGATTCTCTACGTGTTCGTCGTAAGATTATCCCCGGCAACACTACTTTTTACTTATTGGGTTGATTTCCTTTCTTCCACTCCCAAGCTTTCACCTGGTATTTCTTTGTTATTTCCAGGTGGAGGACTCGGCACCTGCTTGTTAGTCGGGTGCGGGAGCTTTGGATCATATCTTTGAAGTTCCTTTATGCATCCAAAATATCGAAAACGGTACCAGGACGCTATGTATATGTTATCGAGTTAAATGGTGGCTGCAGTTAGAGAACAAGGGAAAATCGCGTGATGACTCGTGTGCCATGGTGAACACATGAGAAAGATGTTATGTTTGCAATGTCACGAGCCAGCAATGGTGGATCCACGGAGGGTACCCAGGCGCTACTCCGCTATACAGTTTTAGACCAAACCCAACCTGTTTTAGCCTACATAACAGGCGTTATTTTTTCGGGTTTTCAGGCGAGCGGAGGTAAGCGCGGAGCTAGCCTGCGTAGCTGACGGGATAAGTGGGAGTGCTGTAGTTTACCCCGGGCACAAGAATCCTGCCAGCTACGCAGACTAACGCGAAGCGAGAGGGGAACGCCAGACACGCTCGTTGGGGGAAGGCACAAAAAAAATAACGCGATATATTTTTTTCCCCGTCTTTCTTCATGCGCGTGTCTGGCCCTCTTCACTCGCTTCACACTAACCTTCGCTCGCCTGAAAAGTCTGAAAACCTGAAACCTTAGCTCCTCGATAATGCATGGCTCAATTTGACCTGTTACCATCCCCCGGGGGTAGTCCAGGCCTTCCGTGCCGGGGGTGGGAAATTGTTTGAAGGAGTCCTTTCCCTGTGGTAGGGGGTGGGGCAAATAAAAAATAACCTCTCTTTGATTTTGCGAAGGACGTGTTACTTCTCTATACCGGGAGCCTATGACTCATAGTCATGGGCTCCTGAGACTGCATACTTTCAAGGGAAAACGCAGCAATTTGTCAGAGAGTGGTTGGAGAAGAATAACCTATCACAGGAGCATATGATAGCCTCCTGCCTATCAAAATTAAAGTCTGTATTTGCAGGTATGTTTTGAAATTTTAAACAAATATGGGTATGATGCGTTCTCGAATGGGATTTTTTGCAAAAGAAACAAAGAAATATTTCTTCAGCCCAGCTAAATGATAAGACAACTTTCAAAATATGTACAAGGACACAAGATTTTAAATACATATAAATAAACAGCGATTCAGTCCAGTGTTCTTATGAAGTGTTCTAGCGAGGAGTTTCCTTCATTTCTTCCTTTTCGCTTTCGAATGTATTGTTCACGTGTTTAAAAAAATCGTGTTGCTATTCTACAGAACTCAATGGTGCTCTAAAAAAGATGTAGCCAAAACAACGTATATGAGTTTGATCGAGGGTTCAGGGTGGGGAATTGTCTCACGCGTGCCCGGGGTTGGGAATAGACCACCAGGAAAGAAAAAAACTGCAAATTTCCGGGGGTATGTCCCGGGGGGGGGGGGGCATGGTAACGGTTGAAATTGAATCATGCGTTAATACCCCGGTAACTACAATATAATAACCAAGTCTTAAAAAAGAGAAACATTTCCTTACGTTTCTATTGCTTAACACCTACACCTCAAAGTTTGGGAAGTATCCATGATGACTGCTTTTCGCCCCACTTTAATAATTAGGGAATCCGGATTTCCGGAATCCGGGAAATTTTTGCCTGTGAAATCTGGAATCCTGGGCATTGGAATCCGGAATGCCACTAACGACTGGAATCCAGAATCCAAGTTCCACTGATAAAGGAGGGGGGCGTAAGGGTTTGCGGTGATGCGGTTTTGCGTTATTTTTGGTGCGGTTTTGCGGTAATTTTTATTTTAACTCGCGGTATTGCGGTTTTTTAACACTAAGCGGTTTGCGGTTATTACAACTTTTAAGTCGCGGTTTTCGGTGAAAAAAAAAGTGTCTCCGGTGATAACACTCTTTAGAACGGTCGGCATCCGGTTGTTTAGCAAGCGCGAGCTAAGTGTTTTGTTTTACAACGCATCAGGGTTCATTATATCAGCTTACAATTTAACTCTGTGGTTTGCAATTACAGCCTTTTCCAGTTAATACTTAATGTGATTAACCGTTTTGGCCAATGATGCGTCGACTTCGTGAAATTTCATGCCGGATGTTAGCTCGTACAGCCGTACAGCCTCGTGTTCTCGTTGCTTTTATTCAATGCGCGACAATGGAAACTGAGGTCGTTGAGGTCGCAACTGAAAGTGAAGAGGACGTTGTAATTAATTGCGTGGCAATCTTCTATGAAGAAGGAAAGGAAGGGGAGAATTTCAGAAAAAAGAACAAATTTCGTTGTAAGGTAAACAAAAATGAGAAGCGCCTCATTAAATTGAGAGAGACAGTTTGGTAAGTACTACCACGTTCAAAGCTCGCCTTCACAGTCCAGTTGACAAAGTGACTGCTCTTGGGAAAAACCTCAAGGCCAAGGAGATCCATTGCTGCGAAGGTATCATATTTCTGGCTTCGGACAGTGGTCCAATAAAGGTAATCGAATTTAAATAAGGATCGATTTACATGACAAACACAGAAAAGAAGAAGAAGGATGATCTAATCCAGTTAGCTACAGCGTTGAACGTATCACCTGCTGGGACTGTTGCAGAGATAACGTCAAGGCTAAAATTATATTCTGAAGCTGTCAAACACCATTATTTAACGCACACTGTCCGAAATGACGAAATTCATTTCTGGGATAGAGTAACGCAGCCAAGCTTTGAAGCTATGTTTTGTGTAGACAGTGATTTGATTTATGCAGCTGAAGTCATTGATAAATCAATCATCTCCCTCCAAATAGAAAAGGACGGTGTTGTTGTTAAAGGTATGAACTTTCAGGCAATTGTTCCTTACAGGCCCACCTGGAAGAAGGTAAACAGCATGTGCCTTAATAGCGGGAATCTATTCCTTTCACATGGGCAAGGAATAAGCACTGTCAATCTGGAAACCTGTGAATACAGATTAGCCGTGGAGCTTACTAATCAGCCCTGTGTTCTGACAAGTTTTGGCGAAGACGTCCTGTACACAAACCAAACGAAGGCGTCTGTATGGCAACTAAGTGATAACGGCAATCACCTACGTTTGTTTGAAGGCTCTGACGAAGAAGAAGGGAGTACTGATGGCCCGGTCAAAGAGTGTCGCTTCAAGCAACCGGTAGGCATCTGCTCTGAGTTCGGAAGTGTGGTTTATGTTTGTGACGCTCAGACGAACTCCATCAAACTCTGTACCAAACTACAAGAACGCGCACACTTTCTCAAAGCAATTGGCTGTCTCTACGAAGCCTTTTCCGTGCACGACAGAGGTGCTCATTTCTCGGTCAAGTCTTCAGGAGAAGCCATTGGTCTTGTGGGGCAGTGCAGACAGATGCTTGACGAGAACACCCGTGGCATTCAAAAGTTGACTGGCATCCACACCACACTTAATGGACCGCAGGGGCATGTGTCTGCCACGACAGTGGCATCAGTTGCCATGATAGACAGGTCTACAGAGATTGCATGCTAACCTGAAACAATTTAAGTATGACCACACAAACCTATTAAGCTGCATGACGCTTGATGTCGAGAACTGCCACGCTGCTGTATATGTAAAGCAGGCAAACTTATCCCAGGCAGAGTACTGCAAGTCATTCGGAACTACTATGAAAGAGACGGTAAAACGCGTAACCAACTGGGCAGCGTACTATCACACGAGCAGGCGATCATGGTACCCCACTCCAGAGAGAGCCTTGTTGCTGTCCCAGGTTCCTGTGATGAATCCTCTTCCTATCGTCAACATGTGTCAAGTAGACTGTGATTCACTTAGGGACTGGGCCGCCTCCTATGGAGCTGCCGTAAGACAGCGAACTGTACGCCAAGAGACCACTATGGCAAGACACGGTACACTCCCTGAGTTTATGTACCAGAGACAATGTGAAATCTTTGAGAACCCTGTCTCCATTGCGTTTGACGTGCAGTCTGATGATACTTCAGACGATGCCGCAGTAAACCAGTTGGAGGAAGAGGAGGGGGACAATTTTGATGAAAGCAGCGATGAAGAAGTTGAAGAAGATTCCACGTTGCTCCAAGGGGAAATTGGAAGTTCGGCGACATTCTTAATAGGTGCAAGAACTCGGTACGGAAGAGCTGTACGTTTTAACAATCGTCTTCTCCACTGAACGTGAACTCCTTACGAGACAAGAAAGTCACAATTCCAGAAGAAACATTTATTCCGCGTTCCACAACTAGCACAGGGTCGTCCAAAGTAATCAGTCACCCAATGTAAGACGTACAGGATCAGTGACAAAGTTTTTCAAAGTCAAGGGAGATATCAATACTCGTTCAAGTACATGACCAGCATACTTGGCATTTGGTTAGTAGTAAATAGAGTATAATAGTGTAGTACAATATATCGCTGGCGTTATGATGGTATGTTTAATACTAACGCATAATGTTATCAGAGTATATCCCAAATCTTGCTAACGTCAGCTTTCATATTGTGGCCTACATGTACGCGCGGTTTCGGTATTCGGGAAAAAATCCGATGCGGTTTGCGGTTTTTTGGCGTATTTCGGTGCGGTTTTGCGGTTTTCGGACCCCCCTTACGCCCCCCTCATAAAGGCAGGAATCCGGTACCTGGAATTCGGCCAACCATGCCAGCCTTTGTAAAGGGGCTGATAAACATGATCATCAGACTGTGTAAAGCATGACGTGTTATCAGACGGTCCTTCTTCCCCTTTGTTAGGGAAGCCCGTCGCTCTTTCCCTATAAAAAGAATGCCTGATCGCAGTTGTCAATATGTAAAGTACTTTGCAAAGAGGGCTTCATGTAGGTACCGGACGCTGTGATGTGAGTTCTAAGTTTAGCTGCAAAAATCTGTCAGGCGTTTGTTGCGTCTGAGCCAACCAATCACATTGCAAGATCAATCAGGCACAAAAGCACCAAACCCCTAACAACCATTGTTATTGAAATCGGGGGTAAACGGTCGCCAAGCGTTCCCTTGAGAGAAATATTTGAGTTTTAAAACGCTTCGTCTGGCAACCGCAGAAGGAATAACATATAAAATATTTAAGATTTGTAGAGAAGTTGTTAATTCTTAGAAGCCTGGATATTTCTTAAGCTACAGGGATCCGGCAGAAACTTGTGGACGCCATATTTGATCTGTTGAATATCTCCTTTCGAGCAGCGCCGTTAACTTGAAACACGTACGCCATACAGCTGTTCAGTTTAAACAGTTGGTCTTGCTTGTAGTTATCTACGACATTGAAATTTTCCTGCTGGTTTAGAAGCCTCTAAATCAAGTAACTGCTGACTACTTTTTCACAGCAATCGAAGCCACTTCTTACAGTTGTTACTACGAATTGATCGTCTGCAGTCTGCAAGAGTACTGGATCTCGATCAAGGTGAAATTTTTCATCATGGAGTTTGAATTCGTCATGTATCCAAAGCTGATTCATCAAGTGAATTCGATCTGGTAGCAAATGCGAGAGTACCCTTATATATGAGCACAGATTTGAATGTTATATAAATACCAAGGGTGGTAAGGAAGTGTAGCGCGTGTGTTCCATCACTGAACCGTAAATCCCGCAAATCTTATGAGAGTTTGCAGCAAGTGTAGAAGCTTCAACAGATGAGATGTGCGTAGTGTCACAGCGTTGCCTTACATTATCTGCATTATATTTGACATTTTTGCTGATTGCTTCGCGACTTAATGTTGCTTCGGCACAAAACTCAACTTCTCAGCCGCGTGGCTCTGTTCCAAATTTTCTCTGCCCTTCTGGGTTTCACTGTTTTAACAACACAGTTAGAACGGTTACCATTGACTGGGGACATAATGGACACATATGTGATGGACAGTTTGAAGAAGAATGTTATGGTGAAAAAGATCCCTTTGGGTTCGTCAGGGGTCCCAGACAGCAACCTCAAACTGTTGTACAGGGGGATAAAGTGATATTTAAGCCCAGTGAAATGATTACTTTTAGAGTGCGAAATGTTACAAAAAATGCTTATGACAACTGCATCTTGAACACTGGTCAGTTAGTCAATAATGCAACTTCCACATCATTTGAAGTTCCAACAAAGTTTTTAAACCCAGTGGGAGTCAAGTATTTTATTGATGATAATCCCTCACTTTTCAGTTGTAATTTTGGCATAAAACTAGAAATGTATGTACGCAGCCGTCAGCAGCCATACTGCATCAACTCAGCAATGCCTCAGTCAGGTGTCTGTAGTGGTATGGGACTTTGTGCCAGTAATGCAAGTAAGTTTTTTACACGGAACTATACATGCTTGTGTCCCAATTCATATCTAGGAAATTATTGTGAAGAACTTGACAGCTGTCACTCAAGCAGAAATCCCTGTAAGAATGGTGCGACTTGTAGAGACATAACAGATGGTCTTGCTGATAGTTTTAATTGTACTTGCCTGCCTGGATATACTGGGAATCTATGTGACACAAATATCAATGAATGTGCTTCACAACCCTGTCAAAATAAGGGATTCTGTGTAGATTACATTAATCGTTATACATGTTTGTGTGAGCCAGATACTGAAGGAGTCAACTGTGAAACTGTTATTTTTAACATGTGCTCATTACAACCATGTAAAAATGGTGGAACATGTGAAAGGTCAGGAGAAAAAAGACAAAACTATACGTGCACATGTCCACCAAGTTTCACTGGGCGAAACTGCACTGTAAACATTACATCCTCTTCAATTCCATTTTCCTCAATGACGCCATTTCAAACAAGTATGCTACTGTCGACAACACTGGTAGTGAATTCCAGCTCAGTTAGACAAGATGTTTCTTCTTCATTTAGTTTTACATCTACGGTATTGACATCTTTGCTAGTATATCGTTCATTAACCCAAACAATAGCAAGCACACCAGAGTTGGCCTCATCAGCTCCATTGCAGTCACGCAAAACTTCTTCAGCATCTCTGTCTTCACAGCAGTCACTTTTACCAACAATCAATACAAGTCTTTTATTGGTGTCAACATCACCAGTGGAACTCTCATCTACCTCACTAACAAAATTCAGTTCTTCATCGACAATCAATACAAGTCATTTATCAGCATCAACATCACCAGTAGAAGCCTTATCTAGCTCTCTAACAAAATTCAGTTCCTCATCGACCATCGATACAAGTCTTTTATCAGTGTCGACACCACCAGTAGAAGCCTCATCTAGCTCACTAATAAAATTCAGTTCCTCATCGACCATCAATACAAGTCTTTTATCAGTGGCGACATCACCAGTAGAAGCCTCATCTAGCTCACTAATAAAATTCAGTTCCTCATCAACCATCAATACAAGTCTTTTATCAGTGGCGACATCACCAGTAGAAGCCTCATCTAGCTCGCTAACAACATTCAGTTCTTTAGTGAAAGTGGTCTCATCATCAGCTACCCCATTTTCCTCTTCTCCACTTGTTCCATCATCAACACAAGTAGTTTTTGAAAGTTCTTCTGCATCAGCTTCCCAAAATAGAAGTTTAAATGTGGTTTCTGGGACAACTTCAGTTTTGTTTAGTTTATCATCATCAGCAAGTTCAACAATCAAGTCATCTTCATCATCTCAAGCAATAAGTCCCAGCTTACCAACATCAATCTATTCATCAGTTACACCTGCATCATCACCAGCTGCAATGTCAACTGTCATCCAATCATCCAGTATATTATTTTCAAGGCTACCATTTTCTTCTGCAGTTATCACCACATCTAAGATTTCAACTGGTACTTTGCCAACATTCCTCGCCTCATCAGCCACTGTTTTAAGCAAATCTACTTCTTCAATCACAACCACGGTGCCATTATCGACCACTGTGTTTTATACTTCAACTATGACACTCTCTCCTTCAAGAAGTACAGTTATTGTTTTGTCTTCTGTGTGGCCAACATCATCACCTTCCCCAACCTTACCACCCTTAAACCAAACCTGCCTTCACAATCCCTGTATGAACAATGGCACATGTTATGATGAACCATACTCAAGCTATAAATTCCGCTGTGAATGTCCTTACCCGACTGTTGGACCAAAATGCAATAGTATACAAGGTTAGTAGAGTATATAAGTTCCACTGACAGCATTCACATAGTATGCTTCCCCAGTTTGGAAGTTGGTAGACTTCAACTTTGGCGTAAGAAATAATTTATTTCAGACAAAATTTTCTCATCCAGGAACATGTAACAGGTAATAACATATTTTTAAACCCTTTTTTGGAGATTAAGGTGGAATGTTGTGCATTAGATCATATATTTAAATGCTATTTTGCACCTTATAAATGATAAATTATTATTACTATTATTATTATTATTATTATTATTATTATATTAATTTAATTAAAGAGAAATAAATGGTCCATAGCATTAGTAAACCCTGTCTAAGTTTAAAATTTTACCCTGATTCAATAACGCTTACCTGCCTTTGACGACTTTATGTACCCTGGTAGCTTTTTTGGTCTTTGTGCATTCACACCTTCCAAATGTTTCAACAGTGTATCAGGGACTTATTAACAGTTTCACAAGTCATGTATCTCTTAAATTCTGTTTTTTTTAAATTTTTTTCAGAGAATGGTGATCTTCACTTCCCAGGCTTCAGACAGGGTTCGTTCTTGGAACACAAGAGCATCTCGTTTAATAACGAACTTAACACCATAGATGTTACATTTCAGACAAATGCTACTGAGGGGCTTATACTTTTTGCTGCCGATCACAAAGAACGTGGAGATTTTATTCAATTGAGTGTTGTTGGTGGTAAACTGGAATTTCGATTTGATCCTGGAGACAGCTTGGTGTTTATCAGGAGTGATCAAAATGTTAACACTGGAGAGACCATCACAGCGACAGCCACGTACGTGTAACATTATAAATATATCGTACTTAATTTACAGCCTTACTGCTCCTTAGTTATCTTTTAAATAATTATTATAATACCATAATAGTCAACAGTTTAGCTTTGTTTTCAAAGTTGGTGTAATGGCCAAGTTTTTCCTGTGAGATAGCTGCATGAAAAGTGCCCGCACTTTTGGTGCCTAAAAAGTGTGAAGAATGAGCCCATTATGTACTGAGCCACTTACCAACCATTTGTTTAATTAACTTCACCTGGCGTAATTAAACAAGCTTCATGTTCGGTCCATGGCTGTATATACAGTAATGGGTTCATTCTTCTCTTTCACTTTTATGCACTGAGAATGCCGGCACTTTTCATCCAGCCACCTAAAAGTATTAAGAAATAGTATTAAGACCAAATCTATTATGTAAACACCAAAGAAATGCCTGTTGAGCTTTTCCACGAAAACGTGATATCTTCCCATGTGAAAAGGTTGTGGTTGCTATGGTGACACAATAAATTTTACCTTGAGCTGCAAAACATTTTAATATAAAAAATGGTTTGGTGGTTTGGCATTTAATATTATATTTACATGTACATGACCACCTGGAGATACAAAATTTCTCTTCTCATGTTGTAAAGTATTCAACTTGTTTGGTGCCCTAACTCATTAAATATTTCTTAACTCTTGAAGAGAAACTCCACATGTCCATGGTCTCTTTCTCACACAAGAACAGATTGTTCTCACCATTTATTCATGCCTAGTTGGTCAGTCTTTAGTTGATAATTCTCTAAATAACCATCAGATGCTATTTTGTTCTTGATGTAGCTATGTAACAAGAGCAGATCCCCCTTTTGGAACACTTCAAATTGGTAATGGAGCACAGCTGAAAGGTGAAGTTAAAGGGAATTTAAAAGGAATACAGTTGTATGACAGCTGGTATGTAGGAGGTGTTCCTCTTGGATTCAGTATGCTTAATAAAACAAAAGGTAATGCTGCTCCAGTGCCATCATTTGTGGGAGCTATCAAAGATGTACAAGTTAATAAAGAGGCAATTAATTTAGCAGGTAGGTCAATTGATGGATTAAAGGTCATGGTTCAATAATTTATTCATCCTCTGTTGTTTTTATCCTGGTCATTGTTGGCAAAAAAAATATTCCTGAACACCAACAATTTGTTGAAAGTAACGCAGAACTTTCGGAACCCATCGAGATCCCTTCATCACTGATGATGCTTGCTGTTATTCATTTTGATGAGGCTGCAAAATTGTTCCATAAATTGGGGGAAGAGTCATTGTTGTTTTTTACTCTTTGTGTGTGTGTGTGTTTTTTTTTTTTTGTTTTTGCATGGCACGCAGGGTTTCTTTCTTTAATAGGCCAGTTACTCTTGCTACCAAGGCTGAGGGGAATAAAAGAAAAAGAAATAAAAAATACATTTTTCGGGGTAAATCATGGTTTTATAATATTTTTTATTAGATGCAACAAACTGGTTCAATATCAATGAAGGTGATATGCCACCCTGTGAGAGAATGCCATGTCAAAACAATGGAGTGTGTATCCCAGATGAAGATAATGTGCATAATTACAGGTGTAATTGCACAAAAGGATACACCGGAAAAAACTGCGAAACTCATTCTGCTTGTGAATCTGAGAACTGTAATGGAGGAGAATGCATAGCAAAGGACTCCAATCCTAACGAATTCATTTGTCTTTGTCCTTTGGGCAGAGTTGGAGTCCAGTGTGAAACAGGTAGGCTACTGTCACTGTTAATTAAATATCCAGCATACTGATCTGGTGAGTGTAGTCCTGAATGGGACTGCTGTTTTAATGATTGGCGTGTCACTGACTACTCAGTAGTCATCATCAGGGTCAAATCGCGTTGTCTAACATTTGATGGTAATAAGCTCTTGTTATTTGCGACCTGATTGGTAGAAAATAACTTGCATGTTATTGGTTGTCTTGTCAGTTTAGCTGATATCATTGGGAGCTGTGGAGACCCTAAAATAATGTGTGTTGTATTTCAGGTTGTCTTGTAATATATTACAGTTGATCATTGTATCAATAAAATAATTATTAGTCAGGTTTTCTCAGTTTTTTTTTCAGTCAATAAATGATTTGTAAGGAACTGGTAATGGCCTTTTTTCAGAACTTTCCAATGTTGATTTGACTCATTTTACATTTGTGATTATTTTTCTAACTAATGCGCTTTTTATTTTCAGTCATCAGCATTTCAGTTCCATTGTTCACCATTGTCCAAAGTTTTCCATCATTTTTGGAGTACCCCATCCCCAAGGATGCAGTTCGAAGCTTTCATGTGACTTTTCTGTTCAGAGTAGATGATTCATCACCATCTTGGAATGACAGCTTGTTGGTTTACAGCGCACAAAATAAATTTGAAGGTAGCGGAGATGATTTCTTTGCCATTGGACTGAAAAACAACATGGTCTTACTGCAGTACAACCTTGGTAGTGGAATTGCACGTATTTCTAGTGAGCCCCTTGACACAGCTAAAGATTGGCATTTGGTGGTAGCAGGGCGTGATGATCGTGATGGCTACCTTTATGTTGATGATCAGTCACGCAAAGAGGGCAGGTCTGTTGGCCCCCTCGTCGGACTCAACTTGTTTGAGCCACTTTATATTGGTGGTGTCCCAGATATACGGCAGCTGCCAAGTGTTCTTGACTTCAAAAGTGGAGGATTTCACGGTGCCATTTATGATGTAGCCATTAAGTTTTCCCTTAAAACACCTTTCATCCAGTTATCAACTCAGGATGCTTCCAATGCATGGGCTGTAGTCAGAGGGAGAAATGTTGGAAATGAAAGTTATGATGAATGTACACTACCTAGTAACACACCGTGCATGAATGGAGGCAACTGTACTCGTGAAGGAGCCACATTCTTGTGTTCTTGTCCCCAAGACTGGGCAGGTCTTTACTGCAACACTCAGCTTATTCCTTGTTATAGTTACAACCCTTGTGTTACTGGTACATGCCGTCCTGATGGTTCAACCATCAAGTGTGACTGTCCGCTGGGAAAAACAGGGCAGTACTGTGATCAAGGTTAGTGGATGTGTGTATTATTATTGAGGGCTTTAAATGTTGGCTGTGATATTGTTACCCTGTGTGGTGACTGGCTCTTAATGTAAGACAAGAAACAGGGGCGCAGCCAGGATTTTTCAAAGGTGGGGTCACAGAGGCTACTCACTGCTGCTCTCCCTCGTGTATCAGCGGGCTCAGTCGTATTATCGCGGCATGAAGGCCCATATTAACTAAAGACAAGAGCCGTTGACGAAAATACTTTACAAAAAAACAAATTTTAAAAAAGTGGGCTTTAATTTTCAACAATGGCTTTTACAGCCAAGATATTGTCATGGCGTTTTGGCCACCTGAATATTGTAGGTTGTTTGCTCAAAAGAAGGCCTACCAAGGGGGGTCACGGGCACCCCAGGACCCCCCCTAGCTATGCCCCTGAGAGATATATGTGCTGTGTTGTGTTGTGTGCCAAATTTATGCCACTCTTTCTTCTCAACAAATCAGCAACAGTTTTTCATCATCTGTACTCCCTCTGTATCTTGGAAAATAATATATATAAAAAATGATGATCGCCTATTGTGTGAAACTCTGAGTTACAACTCCATTATAACGTCTATCCCTTTTTTATGTCGAAAATGTAAACATTCAAAATTGAAGAATAAGACTTACAGAGAATTAAAATATGTATTCATCATTATAATATGTTATCATCTTTTAAAAGTCTCAGAATCTTACTTCTTTTATTCACAGGAAAAAAGCACAAGTTTTGTTTTTGACAATTCTCTTAACTTGTGGAGTCTGTTGATATGTCATATTGAGTTTGTTTTTCTGCCGGTATTTATTTTGTAGATATAACAATACAAACACCACTGTTCCAGAATTTTTCATACATGATGTTTACCAAGACAAATGTCAGATCATCGACACAGATCAGCATCAGATTTAAACCAGCAGTAAGGAATGGCATCCTGTTTTATGTTGCACATGATGAGCAAAGTATAACAGGAGATTTCCTCTCCATCTATTTACACAATGGGTAAGAAGAACATCTGTCAATTACTGAGACATGATTCAACTGCCCTTGTACTTTGCTTATTGAAAAATTCTTTTAGATCTAGTCCTAAGTTGGCCTTGCAAGGGTCTTGGGTGGAATCAAACCAGGGTGCTTACATGTATATGCATGTGGGCTAAAACAGTTTAGTGTTCAGTAATGTGCTACTAAAACAGTGAAGTAACAAAAGACGTTTTTTTCACATTGTGCAGTTGACTCTCAGTATCTCAAACTCCTGATTACTAGAATTTCCTTCGATCCTAAGTTTTCAATGTCCATTAAATGTCTTAGTTATTGGAAGTAAACTCTATGGGCCAGTTAAACAGTCGCGTTTAGCCGGACTTTAACAAAACCGAGTTCTAAGCCATTACTAGTTTGCCCATGACACTTCTATCGAAACACCATTTCCCGCAAACAATTTGAATAAATTATAGCAGATAGTGTAGACTGGAAAGACCGACTACAAATAGATCTTTAGGTTCTATGATTTCTTAAAGAATGGTCCAATTTAGACTTCTTTTAACTACCAGTGTCTAGAAAAAGTAGAGGAGGGAAAATCGTATCTCATTTTTGTGTAGAGTTGCTGATCATCAGCAGGGTTGTCACTAAGATTTCAAGTTGCCGGGTAAACACAACAAGTAGGCGGGGAATCTAACGGCTAGGGATTTATTTTGGTTCTATTTTTCTTCTATTTTCCAATAAAAGTAGCCGGGGGCCACTCTCTTAGTAGCCGGGGAAAATCCCCGGCCCCCGGCTCTTAATGACAACCCTGATCAGAATCTTTTTTCCGTCTTTTCTTTTTTGTAAGTGGTGGGCTTGTTTAAAGTTAGAACTATAAAGTATTGATGAAGTTTTTTTTTGTTCGTTTACCTACATGTACACACACAACAATGTATTGAATATAATGGTGTCTATTTTGCCCGTTGTCGCATCTCTATTAAGTACGTCTGAACTGTAAAAATCTGATCCAAACCTGAAAAAAATAAGTCGTTGCTTTGTCGACAGTATTCAGAACATTTGATTGATTCAGATTCGTGTGAATTCTTTTTTTTGTTGTTGTTAGATTTGTCAAGTTGAGGTATGATCTCGGCAAAGGAGTTGGTGAAGCTAAGAGTAACTCAACAGTAATCCTTGACACATGGCACAGTGTAACAGTGAGTCGAAATGCTAAGAACGCATCTCTGAGTCTGGATGGGAACCCACCTGTGAGTGTTGTATCTCCAGGAACTGCTGTGGCTCTTGATGTTAATTCCAATTTCTTTCTGGGCGGGGTACGCAAGTTATCCACTGTCAATCCTAATGCTGTTGATAATGATGCTGCTTCAATACAGGATTTTTCCGGCTGCATTAATCAGATGGAGGTATGTGTGATTACTTTGCAGTCTCTTTATTTGTGGTAGCCTGTTCCAGGCTCCAAGATATTAGTGCGGTCATACCCCTTCCCCAGATCGTGGGCGTCCTTATTTTCGCTTGGCTTGTTTTATTTTTGCAACCTCTGTCCCTACTATCTGAGAGGCTGGCACAGGCCTTATTTGTGGGTAAATGGTACTTGTAATATTTGTGTTTGTTTTAATAATAAGGAGCTTAAGCAATGACGACGTTGACGGCAAACTTCCTTGGAGTTAAATTCTAAAGGTATCCTCATAATTCGGGAAAAGAAAAAGAAAATTGTTGTTTTGTTTTCCCGTCCTCGATAAAACGCCTGAACGTGAAATTAGGCATTTTCACGTCGTAGTCGTGCAACGACGGCAAAGAAATGTACAAAAAAGCGTGATGCCGTGCAAAGTTGTTATTTTGCCAATCTAAACCTATTGGTTTATTGCCATTCTTGTTGCCGTCGCTGTCGCTGTTGCTTAAGCTTACAGTTAAGCTTCCTGTTACCATAGTAATCATTGCAGGTCATCAACCAGCTGTGACATTGTTCTTTTCCTTCTCCGCTGAATCAACTGTCAAAATTAATGTCAATTTTCTATTGTCCTCTTTAGGTCAATGGTATCTTGTACTTTCAGTCCAACACCAGAGCCTTGGAAGGAAGAAACATAGCAAACTGTCCACCAGAGTCAGTAGCTTAAGGACAGAAGCCATCAGCTATTTTTACACGTTAAGAAACTATTATTTAACTCATGGCAAACAATAGTGTTGTATTATTTACATAAAACTTAAAGCCCGAAGTAATTTATAAATTAGTTTTAAATGAAAGGCCAGTTACTTTTATCAGTGCTGCAATTGATTACTGCTAGCATTAGATGTAAGGCAACAATATCAAATGTAACAAGGGACTGAGTCACTTACAGGCTTTGTTGTTTTATATTATTCTTTAAACTTTTCTTTGGTTTTATTTTACTTTTGTATTTAAGTGACGATGACCACATACCAAGCAATGTCATAGACTTATACTGACATTTGTCCCATGGGACGCCTAAAAGACCTTGACTAGTTTTAAATTTCGAGTTTTAGATATTTTTTAATTTCCACTGTAAGCTTTTTTTACTTTTTGTTAATTACGTAATTACTTAATTAATCAGCATGGTTAATTTTTGAGGGCCCCACTGAAAACCGCCAAGGCGAGTTGGGCTCTCTCTTTAAATATTATTAATTATTGTTATTATTATTATTATTATTATTATTATTATTATTATTATTATTATTATTAATTTTTTTCTGTCACTGCAGCCTGTCCATAAGTCAGAGATTACTGCTTGTGCCCTCTGAAAGTAGCATGAATGTCAAGAGTTAGCAGGGAATTGGGAACCCGCACTAAAAACGCACCATATACATTTTACAAAATTCCTTCCGCTTCTTCGTCTTTCTATCACCTCAGCCCGGATAGCAAAGATTAACTTTGATCTTTCAGCCAGAAATAAATACATGTAGATTGAAAGGAAGTTTGTAAATAAATCAGAGTAACTATCTTGAGACAATAGAACCTCTATTAACTGGCCTCAGACATCCTTGATACCCTCACATGTAGCAGTGATCGCTGAAAAGTATATTAAGAAAAAAGGTCTTGACTCGTTCGTGCTCGTTTACGTAACAGGGTGTCTTAATATGAGTGCGCTTATGAATTAATATACGCTTACAGTAATCAGCAACAACTTTTGTACAGATAATTGAGGTGGTGATTTATAGTTTTATAGTGTATTTTTATGATAATTAACTAGCTTGCATGAGGTTACTGTCATAGCTTCTAGTCGTTTCCGATATACAATTTTTTTTATATTGCCCTTAAGCTTGCTCATTACAAGAGAGTGTTGGAGATCAAGTCACACCCACTGTGTGAAATGGTGACTATTTTGCCCTCATTTTGCTTTCTACTCAGCGATTAAAAAGTAGAAGTCATGATAAGCAGAAGAAATCTCAAGTATTACGGTTGAGAGTGATCTATATTGATGTACAGGAAAAAGGCTTTTTTTCATTACGTTTAATATAATAATCAGTGATGAAAATAGATGATGTAAATGATATCAATAGAAATGTATTAATATAATGTATTTTGTATTGGGGATGGACCTTTTGCCGTCGTAACTATAGTGACATTACAGTCCTGAGTGGAATTTGTTGCCGTGATAACCTACTCATATTTTTGTGGTTTTACATGGCCAAAATTAAAATCTCACGAACGCGCGGTAGCAGCGGACACTTACAAAAATTACAACAGTTCTTTAGAACAGACCATTGCGTGACAGCCTGAATGTAAGTGGCACGAAGTTCGATGTGCGAAATTTCTGGTCATGAGATATAGCTAGGAGACACTTAATTTATATATTGATGGTGAAATGATTAAATTTCCGTAACTGTTTTACCTTACAGCGTCTGGAGTTTTCTGCCCTCTCTGCTTCTGCTGTGGTAATATCATTAACTTTTTGAATGGTGAACTTGCAATTTTTATGAGCAGATAGTTATCGAGAGGTTGAGTCTTGAGTCGAAAGTAGTGCCGAAAGCCGGGAGTAAACCTTTTAACTGTTTAAGTAATGTAATACCAGTGCAAAGTTAAGAACAATTTTTCGGGATGAGTCATGTTCCTTCGCGCTATCTATGAGCTGATAGGTAGTTAGTACATCAGCCAGTCAATAGGAAGCATGCCTTAATTAAGGAGGAATGTTCCACACCAATCAGATTGAGTCCAAATGCACTAACAACATCGTAGTTAAAGAGAGAAACAATGGACTGGTTTGCGTGATGTCATGAACCATTCACTTCATCGTCCTCAGAAGACGATTTTCGTCTTAGTTTTTTCAGATTTTGCGGCCTTTGGTTTCAATTGATTTGGCACAAGTAGGAAGAACGCGTACAAACAAGTAAACCAACCCATCTTCTTTCATGTTGTAAATTTGCCGGTTGCGCCAAATTTTAAAATACTTTCGATGAAGCTGATTCAGCCTGGACGTATTTCAGTTTTGTTCTTCATATTTTCATGTGAAATTTCCGGAGGTCAACGGAGTGGGAAGAGAAGGGCAGTGGCCAGCTGCAGGGTCACGTGGGAAGAGGCCATGGTTCTGTGCAGCACAAACAACTAAACAAGATTGGTTTGAATTGTTTATTTGTTTCAGTTTTTTGTCTTACATGGCTGAATACTTTTCGTATTCTCTACGTTACAAAGTGATTACAATGGTTAATTATCTACTAGCTTTCTAATGCTTTTAACAGGATGCACGATCCCCATTTCACCTGGATTTGTGTACTCCTCGCCAGATATCAACACAACGGTATTTCCATTATAGTTGACCGCATCGAAAACCTCCCAATTTCCAGCATTCTCGCCCACCTGGATACTTGTGACACCATCGTAAAAATGATTTGTCAGATCGGGTTGGTCTTCATAGATAACCTAAAATAAAAAAATAATATGTGAGGCTAATTTGTAGCAGAAACAGTTAAGCTCAAACGTGAGAGGTATAAACCTGCCTCGTCTATGCTGTAAAATACTTTGCACCGACTAAAATCTCTGTTGAAGTACTTTGCCTATTCTAGAGAGTTGAGTTCACATATTAAGAGATTTAAATACAGTGTACAATAACTTAGTACTGAGCATACAAATGTACAAATAAGATGTACAAATATTGCAACAAGAAACAATAGAAAACTAAGTAAAACGTTCAGTAATAAACAAATCGCAATGGGCTTTCCATTCCAACACATATAAGTAAATGATCCAAAAGCAGGGCTAAATGATGAAACCCCCACCTCTAAAGATAACAACCAAGACAAAAAAAACCTCTAACAGGGTCACTAAGCGACAAGGGAAACACAAAACATTGATTACAGAAAAGTCATAAACTCATCAAGTAAAATTTGCTTCAAAAATTCCATAATTTGGAGCCTCAAGATTTTCACGTTAACTACCCGATTATTGACACGCTGTTTTACCAGTTCTATATATGTACTGGAGGGTCCGCGTCGTCAATATCGTACCGCAGTGTTACACCAGCGGCCGCGGCCGGATCCTGATCCATCATAATCTGCGATCAAAACGGAGAAAAGATTAGCTTTTATCAAAGAAAACAGATGATTCTTTTCACGAAGATCGAAAAAAAAAATGTTTACCTTGCGATTTTAAACGTTTGTAGGAAACCTCCTGTTTGACGAGAGGACCGATCTTGTCCCCAGTTGTGCAGTAGCTGAACTGAGAAATATCACGTTATATGAAGCCCATTTATTTCCTTACAAACAAAGGAACTAAATGAACACACCCAATTTTGTTCAATTCTATTTCATTTTCTTACAAAAACAGCGAAATGTCAAAATAATAGAGTTTTTCATACATTACATCTGCCAATCGTAACATTGTTCAAAATTCAACAATGAACGTGTTTTGGTGAAGCAACTCCTTTGTCCATGCATCAGGTGGTCAAAGGTGTGGCCATATGGAGCAATTTTCCGCATCACATTGTTACCAACATACCTGTCTTGCTTTCACTTAAAAATAATTTAAAAACTATTGGATTTTTGACAGAGAATGCGGCTAAAGCTAAATGTCCAGTTTGAGGAAAGGGAAGTAAAGGGAAAATGGTTATTGGCCTGTCTGAATTACACAACGTACAACGCTTCCCGCCCCAGTGAACAAAACTAACACAATTGTTCTTAGTTTATGAAAAGGTGTGTTCTAAGCAAAGAGATTTCTGGAATATCAAAACAAGTCTCTGATAACAGGACCAATTATTAATCACTATGCCTGTTCCCACGCGTTTTAGTTGGTTTATTTTTGCGCTTCTGCTTGCAACTCCATCAATTTAGTTTCTTCTAGATCTTGGACCTCGGAGCCGCATAAGCGGAATTGGAACTATAGAACATAACGCTCTAAACCTCTGTTTATGATTATTCAGTCACCAAGGCCGACCATGAAAATTGTCCTTTTTTCAATCTGAAAGTCGTCAAAGCAGGAAGGTCAATTCAGTTTATTAACTGATAGGTTAAGTTCAAACGAAGCCGAGCCGAGGTTTGTTTTCTTCCCTCTTATTGGAGGATTTTAGCGTCTCCACAAGTTCCTGTCTGTTCTAACAGGTCTAAAGCACGCAACTGTTTAACCAACTTTGTTTAATCGCGGGAAGTTTTTTAATAACTTCATTGTCTTTTGACTCTTTTCACGCTTTTCGCAATCTCTTTCAAATTGCGGACATTTTTGTAGCCCGCAAAAAGCATCCTGTTTATTATTTTCTTGCACAGATTTATTTAAAGCTATTACTGTCCCCATGGTGGGGGGCAAGGAAAAAATAGAAACATAACTTTGTCGGCCGGTGTTCACCGAACGGTGTTGCGGCAGCGGGGGTTAACTTCCCTGTACCATTGATGACGGCTCCTGCAGACGGTTCCGCGCTCCTAACCTGCTCGATATGATAAGTGAAACATACTTCAGTTTTCATTTGATTCGTATTTGTATTTTATTTGCCACGCAGTTAAAATTACATTTGGAAAAAAAGATACAAAAATGTAGAAAGTAATGGCGAGGAGGACAGTAGCCAATGTAATTAGGCGTCCTCAATTACAATTTTTTAAAGATGTTATAAAAATTACGGGCGATGGACACAATTATAAAAGGAAATTAAAGCAACAATATATTAAGAAAGTTCACAAATGTTGAATATTAAACAGTTTTTCCAAGATTTTTGTTAGAATATACTATTAATTATTACAAATCAAGCCAACTGAACCAACGTTATATGTGTTATACGAATGGATTTGATTTTGTAACGTAAATTTACAATGAAATTTTAAAGGCAGAGTATGGTTTTGATAAGAGTACATGAATAAGCCTAGTTACAGTATTAAATATATATCATGAAATCTTAAAATACTAAGATTTTGAATATTGGGTCAGTATGTGCATCGAAAGGAGTTTTAGCTAAGTCCTGATCAGTTGTTTCTGTAGAATTTCAAGAAGAATAAGGTTAGTTTTGTAAGCAGAGGCCCAAACTAAGTTGCAGTAAAAAACAAAAAGTATGGATCAGGGGCACCCAACGACAATTTTCGGAAAAATATCTGTTCGGAAGACGATTTGAGATCTAGAATTTTCGAAACATTTGTTGTAAAACTTCTTGCTTGGCTGCCTCTCCTAGGATTTTCGAACATCTAAAAAATGGTATAACTGCCTATTTTTAACGGATTTTTACCCTAAAAAGGTCACCTAGAATTTTCGGGAGCCTATTTTCTGGCTGAAATTTT